>NW_017309770.1:20657-23543 GCF_000935625.1 Nanorana parkeri | reverse complement strand
ATGTGTAAAACAGATGTGTGTTGGGGGGGGGGGGGGGGGGGGGGGCATGGGACCTTCTTCCCTTAATACCAGGATACAGTGCTGGGGCCTGAGTGGTCAACCACCCTATACAACACCGCCCCCTCTCGATACTTCTTTGAGGATGAGGGGAGAAATCATTCACCCTGTGTAAGCTCTGACATTGACCAATCAAGGCTCCGGCAGGTGCACAGTGCTGGCATAGGGGAGAACCAGTGCATGGGGGTGGGGGGGAGTTCTAGCAAGAACATATTTACTGTAATAGTAACTTCCATAACTGTTTTCCATGACACCATTGCAAATTGTTTATTAAACCCCTTAGACAGAGCCATACCCAGGGCCGAATATCCCACAATGCCAACCAAGGCCCGGCCTTGGGGCAGCAGGGAGTAGAGGGGCAGCAGGGGTGTGGAATTACTATCTCCCGATGCCCGGGACATGCAGTTCCGGGCACGGGGAGGGTAGTTGTTTTCTACATTTAGCCCTGCTTTGGGCAAGCAGAGCTAAATGTACAGCTTGTTTTCTACAAGTGATCTCAGCGATGTCGCTGAGATCACTTCTATGCAGCCTGCAGGTCTGTAATTCTCCATGGGAGGGGGAGGGGGAGGTTTGGTGGGTATGGGGGTGGATTGAGGATCTGGCCTTGGGGCAGCAGAGAGAGTAGATCTGGGCCTGACTCTGACTCATCAAATGGTTTGTTGGACTTCTACGTAGAGACCACTGCTTGGATGCAGAGAGCACGGCTTCTTCTCTGCAGCACGCTGGAAGGGGACAGTCTTTTCAACTCTCTAAAGAAAACCACCTGGAAGATTTTGCGCCCCCTCTTTTAATGCACCTTTAAGTTAAGTTGGGCTTTAATGCGATGCGCTTTAACACACAACATAATGTGCATTAAGGCAGCACAATGGCTCAGTGAAATGTGAATGGGCCGCAATGCGCAGGATAAGGACCGGAAGCCCGAATAATTCTCCTGATTTTAATGCATTTCATACACTTTAATAAGAGGATCCAAAGTGGCGACATTGTTATAAACAAGGCGGAAAAAGGGAGTTTATAGAAAAGCCACCATTCCCCTACAAGCATGTCCGGCGCCCTCCATTAGTCCCAACTTCTTATTTTTACCTGTAACAAAAAATATTTCATTCTTTTATTTCCCTTCCTGAGAAACCCGACTCCATCTTTTTTATATTACTACTCATAGGACTAAATGATTCCAGGCCCGAATCACGGCGATGTACATGCGTGCTGTTCTGTTCTTCTTGGATTGTTACCCGACGCGGGACATTGAGTTTATTCGCCATTACAGCTGTTAGAAGAGAGACCTTCCTCCACCTCAATTATGTAGCCCATTAGTGCTCTGAACTTACAGCTACCCACAAAGTGCCATGGAAGCTTTAAAAACGATGGCGAGAAGCAACGCTTAAGTAGGAAGCATATGTTGTATGAGTAGTGAGGCATCTGCCGCGGCAGCGCCAGGTGACACGGGAGACGTACGGCACGCGCGAGCTATGTGGCGGGTAAAATGGAAGGAGAAAATGGAACCGGGAATCTTAAGACTTTTAATCTTGCCATGTTTCTAAGGTAATCCAAAAAACTTACGATCTGCCCATCTTGGACAGGCAGATTGTACTTGCGATGATCGCAAGCCACGCCCCCTGAGGGGCGGGCTTCCGATGACCGCAATGCTAAACGGGCAGTGTGCGCTTGCGCGTGCGGCTTTTATCTTACGAACGTGCCACAAACCAGCCGAATATCATTAACCGATTAATCGAACTTAATAATCGGCCAACTAATCGATTATGAAAATAATCGTTAGCTGCAGCCCTAATCATTCCATTCTCGGCGGGTTTTTGAACGTGTTCCTAATATAAAAGCCGTGCGACCTTACAGTAGCAGAGGTCGCTCGGCTTCCACACACCTTGCGATAATCGTACGATCGCGGGATTTCCAGCGATTATCGCAAGGTGTGTGGGGACCTTAATTCGTTTTGTTTTCGTTTCGTGCGTTCGTTGCAGCAAAGTGACATTTAAGAGGTTCTCAAATGTCACTTTGCTGCAACGAAATTTCGGCCAAAAAAAACGAATCGGAAATTCGGATTCGTTTGCATTCGTTATATCTGCAATTCGGAATTCGGATACATCCGAATCTCCGAAATTCCGTCCGAATGGCACATGTCTATAGTAGACCACAGATTGAACAATAGCATGCAGTGCCGGGCTGCGGCACACACAGCGAGCAGAGTTCTGTCTTGTATTATAAAGGGAATGCACTGCAGAGATTAATCTATAATTCTGCCACTTTATAGATCGCTGGTCCGGCCTCATCTGGAGTATGCGGTCCAGTTTTGGTCACCAATCCATAGAAAGGACGTCCTGGAGCTGGAGAGAGTCCAGAGAAGGGCAACCAAACTAATGAAGGGGCTGGAGGACCAGAGCTATGAGACGAGGTTACTAAATATAAACTTGTTCACGCTGCACGTGAGGAGATTAAGGAGGGACATGGTTCTGATGTACAAAACGTTTGGCGGTGATGGCAACATCAGCAATAAACTTTCTACAGTTAACTCCATAACAAGGACAAGAGGCCACCACCTAAAACTGGTGGAGAAAAGAATTAAAGGAGAACTACGAGGTCAGTGTTTTTCCCCATAGTTCTCCTTAGGGTAACGGGAGGACACAAACTAGCGTCTTCCCGTCACCCTAGGCTCAGTATATAGGGAGCTACAGCTCGCGGTATACTGAGACCGCCACAGCCGGAGCGGATCCCGACATCGACGTCGAGATCCGCCCAGCTGGGTGAGTGACAGCTGGCTCCTCCTATCTAGAGGCAGAGCCAGCTGTACCCGCCCCCTCCCCCGTCCGTTCCGCC
>NW_017309770.1:7260-20420 GCF_000935625.1 Nanorana parkeri | reverse complement strand
CCCCCCCCCCTCATAGTTCTCCTTTAACCACAAAGGGCGTAGAAGATTATTTTCAGTCAGAGCGGTTACATTTTGGAACTCTCTGCCACAAGAAGTGGTATCAAGAGTGTTGATTCATTCAAAAATCAATTAGATTCCATCATATGAGACTGTAACATACAGGGGGGCAGGTACACTGAAATACTAGACCACACAGGGACTCTTATACACACATGAACGCACAAGAGACTCACACACACGCAATAGGTTGAACTTGATGGACCTGCGTCTTTTTTTCAACCTGAAATACTACGTAACTAATATATGAGAAGAGAGAAAGATATCGCAACTAAAGATGCACCGATACCGAGTATTTGGGCAAGAACTCGTACCCACCCAAATGCACCGATACCTTTCCCCGATACCAAAACTTCTAAGCAGCATGCTTGGAGACAGCTTCCCGGCCAATCAGGAAGCCGGTCAGTGTGTAATGAGTCGTCAACCAGCTTCCTGATTGCTCAGGAAGCTAGCCAATTCAGGACGCCGGACGGCGAGTCACTACCCGCCCCTGGGCTTCCTGATTGGCTACAAAGCCGGCTTCATGCTTTCTCATCACCTGGTGACAGCTTTCATCAAGATTTTCCCTGCTGATCCTGTCATGATGGTCCTTGTTCAGACACTTCCTGTTTTAGGGTGACAAAGCTCTGTCCCTGTCTCTCCAACTGTGCTCCTGCATTGTCACCCTGTCACATGGGCTTCCGATGGAGATTACAAGTGCCCAATTCCGCACACATTACACCGACATGATCCGCCGCTGCCGCCATCAGGAAACCCACCTCACGGCCGAGGCCCCAGCACTGCCCCATGCTGTGCCTGCATGCTTTTTTAGTTCCCTGCTCTCTTCTCGGTACCCGGCGGCCGGCGGCCCCCACCATCTCTGCGCTGGGACTGTGTTGGATCACAAACTGGGCCCCCCCCAGACTTGGGCCCCTACGGGCGGTAGGTCCGCCCCTGCACTGTTATATGTTACATACTCCTGACCCCTATACTCTATATGCTATGTTGTTTGTTACATACTCCCGCCCACATGACCGAATAAGATGCCACCTAAGGCAACCCCCTCAGGCTGGCTCATTATAGGGACGGCCCTGGTTGTGACATCTGCACTCTACACATTACGCTGTATGTTATGTCTGTATTTTGCGTGTAAATCGTATGATGCGTGTGCGTGTATACGGTGCATTTTGTGGGTGCCTTGACTACCACAACCGGTGCACAGGCTCAGGCTCCCTTTAAACCCCACGCAGTGTTCATCGCAATGTATCCACATTGACTTTGTCGCCGCGATGCCACGTGAGCGCCGCTCGTCTGCAACAACGCGTCCCGCTTTCTCGCGTTCTCATGTTGGTCGGCGTGCTATTCCCGGCCCTCCCGGCTGTGACGTCACACGTGTTCAGCAAACTATTATTTCTAGTTGAATCTCGTCACACGAGTACATTTTTGTCTTTTGGGTGATGAACATTTCCTTCCCGCACCCTCGTTACTATAAATGGCGACAGACGTGCGGCACATGGGTGACGTCTCTGCGGCGTCCTTGCATCGCTCACTCATAAATAAACACTTAGCGCATTGATCGGCCCGCGTTATCCGTGTCACCCTCAGAGGTGATATATACTGAGCAGCATCTGGTTCACGGACAGTGTGCAATGTGTCACCGCTTCGTTACTGCTCACAGCGCCGCCAATCAAGGACGAGCCAGATCATTTACCACAACAGGGATGATGATGATGATGATGATGATGATGATGTGCAGTCTTAATCTCCTCACCTCTAATGTGAACATGTTTAAATTTAGTAGCCTCGTCTCGTAGCTCTGGTCCTCCATACCCCTAATTAGTTTGGTTGCCCTTTGCTGGACTTTTTCCAACTCAAGGACATCTTTTCTTAGTACTGGTGACCAGAACTGGACCACGTACTCCAGATGAGGTCGAACCAATCATCTATAAAGTGACCGCTTATAACTTTCATCAGCTTCGAGCTGTCAGAAGACAGGCCGGGCAATTCTGATTGGTCGCTCTGAGTTTTGCACTTGTGTTATTGCTTGTGTAGAGCCAATGGCATCACCTCTAGGTCTCTGTGCTTCTCTATGCAATGCAGGCAGATCATGGCGTGTGGGAGGGGCTGTACATAGCTTCCTGATAACATCACATATGTTGGTGTCACCCCTCCAATGGTGTCACCCGGGTGCGGGCCGCACCCCCCGCACCCCCCTTGTAACGCCACTGGTGTTAGGGTTACAGGGAAGCTATGAGTATTGAAGCCACCGGCTTCAATACTCATAAGTAATCTTTCATCTGGAGCAAGTCAGAGGCAGCTCAGAGGTCCTTATCTGCTGACGTCATCTGGGTCATTGACCTCAAGCGGAATAAGTCCCGCTCCGATCCGCCAGCGCTGACTGGCGGAACGGACGGGGGAGGGGGCGGGTACAGCTGGCTCTGCCTCTATTTAGGAGGAGCCAGCTGTCACTCACGCAGCTGGGCGGATCCAGACATAAGTGTCGGGGTCCGCTTCAGCTGCGGCGTCTCAGTATACCGCGAGCTGTAGCTCCCTATATACTGAGCTTAGGGTGACGGGAGGACGCTAGTTTGTGTCCTCCCGTTACCCTGAGGAGACCTCATAGTTCTCCTTTAAGGGCTCATTCACAGCACAACGCAGGACGATTCCACACCTGAAGATGTGTACATTGAAACATACTGCGCTGTGGTATGAATGGGCTGCGCCTTGTGATTCGATTGGCCTGTGAACATATCTCAACGCGTAACCAGGGCCGGATTTACTCTCTCTGCTGCCCCAATGCCAGGTTCCTCAATGCGCCCCACCCCTGTATGCAGGCTGCATCGCCGAGATCACTTGTACAAAACAATCGGCAGCTTCCCCCGCTGTACATTTAGCCCTGTTTGCCCAAAGCCGAGCTAAATGTAGAGAACAACTCCCCGCCCAGCGCCTGGAACTGCATGTCCCCGGCATCAGGAGATAGGAATTCCACACCCCTGCTTCCCCTCCACTCCCTGCTGCCCTGAGGCCGGGTCTTGGTTGGCCTTGTGTGAAATCCAGCCCTGCGCATGACATAAGGGATCCATTTCTATTCAGCACGCAGAGCTTTTTGCAGTGCAATGTGGTGCCCTATATCTCCGCAAATGTGCGTCGGGGTGCAACTATCGATAAACGACCATACAATGTAACACACAAATACAAAGTTACCGTAATGTGGTCATAATGTAATGTTACAATGTAACCATCTTGTGGTATAAGCGGCCCTAAGGCCTCATTCACACCGCGCTGCGTGCACGCGGCCGTATCAGGCAGCTCCCGGGAAGGACTGGTGCGGCAAGTACGCAGCCCCCTGTCCTTCTCTATGGGACTACGCGGCCGTACGCCGCCCTACGCTCACCCCAATTGCAGGTCCGTTCGGGTGCGGGTGTCCCGGCTCGGACGCAGACAGGATCCATCCCGTCAGCGTACCAGTCTCTATGGGACCACGAGACCGTACGGCCGCGTAGTCCCATAGAGAAGGACGGGGGCTGCGTACTTACCACACGCAGCACCTGTCCTTCCCGGGAGCTGCCCGGTGCGGCCGCGCACGGAGTGCGGAGCTGTGCACGTGCCGGCCGATTCCCGTGTGAATGAGGCCCTAAAGGAGCATCTCATGTTCACCGTCCAGCAGTCAGGAATTGGTGTGTGTGTGCGCTCATCTGATCTCATTTCGGATTCCAGACATTTGTCACCCAGGTGCTAAAATCTGAATGATCGGTAACAGGTTCAGATTGCACGCAGACGCCGTTATTAATCAGGGCAGATGTGACTTCCTGCCCCCTTCCCCTCCCCTCCCCCCTTCTCACTCTCTGCTGCCAATCAGCATATCAAACAACATGATGACTCTTGAAAACCTATTTTCCCAGCTCGCTGTCCTTCCCTGCTCCGAGCCGGAAGTTCCGCGCCATATAAGGCCTTCTTTCCGGCTCCGCGCACGGCAGCGCCTCTCCTCCCCTCCTCGCCTTTTATGTCCTGTGTGCTGAGCCGGGATCAAGCTGTGAGGGTCCCTTGGTTTCCGATTGTAACCTCCATGGCAATGTTTACATAATAAATTCTTAGAAAGAGTCACACACCGGCGTGCCGATTACACCGCGCCGGCACCGGGCTGCTACACAGACATTTCTCATCACATTTCAATGTCTGCCTATAACCCCAACACTAACCCTCCCTGTAACCCTAACACTAACCCTCCCTGTAACCCCAACACTGACCCTCCCTGTAACCCCAACACTGACCCTCCCTGTAACCCCAACACTGACCCTCCCTGTAACCCCAACACTGACCCTCCCTGTAACCCCAACACTAACCCTCCCTGTATCCCCAACACTGACCCTCCTTCCCTGTATCCTTTGGGTAGAAGGGTAACAGACCTATAAAGGTCCGGGTCTGGGTCTCTATGCTGGTGGGAGGGGCTGGCAGGATGCTGTATGTAGATTCCTGAAAACATCACAGTACCTTGCCTCAGTACTCCTCTCAAGAGCCCTCAGCTCTGATGCAAGCAGTGGGAGGAGTTATGCAAATTGAAAAAAAAGCCTTGATAGGTGGGTGTCACTCTGGAGGAATGGGTGTAAGCAGGCTAGCCCTAGATAACACCCATATGTAACGCTGAACCTCCATGATTGAAAGAACTGTATTTCAATGAATGAAAGGGGGCGGGGTCAGGCTGGGGAGGACAGCGCTAGATGATGCTGGACGTCCTCCAGCCAGGAAATGAAGCGGAGCTCTATCTGACTTGCTGCTGCTCCTAATGCACACTGTGAGAAGCTCACGGTGTCAATATACAGTTTTGGCTATAAAAACGCCTAAAAGTAGATGTACTCCGACAGTCCTGCGGCGCGGGCGTTGTTGCTGCGCACTTATGGCGGCGAAATGTGCGTTCCTCCATGACCGCTCCACCGATAAAAGACAGGAAAGCAATTCAAAGAGGAAGTGCAAAATGATACGCGAGAGGAGCGTTCACCTGCAATCATCTCCTTGGTGAACGCCGGCAGTCAGGGCCGCACGCGTCGGCGGTGCAACTTTTGAAAGACAATTTGCAATTAAAATGAAATGGCGGCGCGGCGGTTAATGGATTCGCGTTCGGGCCGCTCGCTGCGCCTCCGCACAATGGGAACAGATGTGAGGCAGGGTTCCTCGTCTCTGTCATGTGAAGGAATCGGAGCGCCGGGGTAATCCCGCTCATCAACCTTCCCACCCATTATGTGCCTGAGATGTTTAATTGGCATCCCCTCCAACACACAAAACTGGAAGGTGCGCGCCGCAATTTGTCACTTCTGCTGCAACGAAAAAAAAAAAAAATCACACAATCCCCCTCACATAGCATGCGGAGCTTGGAAGTGCTGCCTGGTGGGACTCGAAGCCATGCCTGTGAAAACGCATGAGTCACGCGGTAAATTAGTCAGTGAGTAGGCGTAGAGCGGCGCTGACTAAATAAGGCCAAAAAGCCGCGGCGAGCCGGAGTGGAAGAGTGCCGGGCTGAGAGATGCAGATCGCTGGGGGGGAGGGGAGGAACAAAATGTCTTCGAGGAGGAAAGATCAGCGACCAATCAGTGTAATACAATCATAAGATGATAAACGCATGTTACTGAACCCAGCAAAGATCAGACGTTGTGTCTGCATTCCACTCCTCACTCTCTATTAACCCTCCCTCTCTTCTCTCCCTCCCCCCCTCTCTCCTCTCTTCTTTCTCTCTCCCCTTTTCTTCCATTTTTCTCACCCCTGTCTCTCACCCTGATGCTTTTGACACTACTTGCGGATCTAGTTGAGCCAGCAAGTTGCCACACTGTCCACTCTCTCCCGTCTCTCTCTCCCTCTCTCTGTCCTCTTCCGCTCTCTCTCTCTTTCTTTCTATCTTCTCCCTTTTGGATCTTGTTGGGTCAGCAAGTTGCCACACAGTCCACGTAGTCTGGGTCCCAGGAGGGATGTCTATATCCCATGGCAGGCTGTCTGTGCCTGCCATGGGCTGGAGAATCACCATGGGCCTGTGCCTGCGATCTCATGGGGGGAGAATCACATGAAACTCTATGGAATGGTGAAGTTTTTATTGTGGTCTGTGTTCCCTATTGGCAAGACTATCCTTCACCTGCTGTTGTGACAGGAAGTGATAGGAAATCTCCCGAATGGAGACACAGACCACAATAAAAACTTCACCATTCCATAGACTTGAATGGGATGTACCCGCCCAGCAGGAGCAACATCCTATACGCTGACCCCCCTGCTAACTCACTGACCCCCGAACAAGCATGCTAATAAGGAAAGTCAAGAAAAACTAATTTATGTTCCTGTTCTGGGTCAGTGACCCGAACCATGAAGCCAGAGGATCAGAGTCCCGGGGACAGCAGTGGCGGTGTGGTGAGGTCACATCACGGTGCTTAGCTCCAGGACAGGTCACATGGGGGCGGACCGAGCTGAGATGAAAACCTTGTTAGGGGACTCCGAATATAGAAATGGGTGCCATGGTTTGGGTGGAGCGCAGATTTGTCTAAAGATGAGTTTTAAGCTATACTGGGGGGAACTTTCTGACAAGCACAGCTGCAGCACTTGCTGGACATCACCGATCAGCTTCACATCACTGTCAATCAAAGTGACGGGTTTTCATAATATCTACCCCTCCTCCTGCTGACACTCACCATTGCTCTGCCCTGGGCCATCCTTATAATAAAGCAACCTCAGGCGGCATCTCATTGGGTCATGTGCCTGCCGCCCCCTTTCTGGTCAGTGCGCCCCAGGTTGGTAGGAACTCATAGCAACCTATGGTGCTCTGGCCGGCGTCCTGCCCAGCTCACTGACATCACTGGCTGGCACAGCACTAGCTGCCACCCCTCCCACCACCTGGCAAACAATGACGTCAGTGAGCTGGGTGTGACACCATGCACCACAAACCACCAGAGCAACTAAACCATCCCCCCCAACCTGGATCACAAGCACCCCCCAACCACCCCCCTGCTTTAGGCAATGAGACGTCTAGAGACGCTCCTGGCTCTGCCCTCTGCATTAGAAGTAAGCCCCACCAACCCCCTGTAAGCTCTGACATTGACCAATCAAGGCTCCGGCAGGTGCACAGTGCTGGCATAGGGGAGAACCAGTGCATGGGGGTGGGGGAGTGTTCTAGCAAGAACATATTTACTGTAATAGTAACTTTAATAAATGTTTTCTATGACAACATTGTAAAATGTTTATTAAACCCCTTAGACAGAGCCATACCCAGGGCCGGATTTACCACAAGGCCAACCAAGGCCTGGCTTTGGGGCAGCAGGGGTGTGGAATTCCTATCTCCCGATGCCCGGGACATGCAGTTCCGGGCGCCCGGCGGGTAGTTGTTTTCTACATTTAGCCCGGCTTTGGGCAAGCAGAGCTAAATGTACAGAGGGGGAAGCCGCCGCCTGTTTTGTACAAGTGATCCCGGCGACATTGTATGCAGCCTGCAGGTCTGCCATTCTTAATGGGGGGGGGGAGTTGGCGGGTAGGGGGGGGCACATTAAGGAACCTGGCCTTGGGGCAGCAGAGAAAGTAAATACGGCCCCCGGCCATCCCCTGAATAGATTTGCAGCTCGTTTGCGACTGAACCTTAATGAATAAAGTCTTTCGGAAGCTTCTCCGTTGGCCTTGTCAATGAATGCAGCTCTAATTGTGTGGGAACTAAACACGGCCTGCCAGCAAGCTTTGACATACTCGCTCCATTCAAAGGTTCTGCAAGGGGGTCCCCTTCCCCGCTGTAGGCGCATGGCATATGTCCTGCTGCTAACAACACAACAACGAGAAGGGGGGGGGTAAATGGCACACTCGTATTTATGAGATCAATCTACTTTAATGAAGGCACCAAATTTCTCCCCCCCCCAGTCTATTATGACCCGGCCACCCTAATGTGATTAAATGATGCTGCCATCACGGCTTCATTGGCTGGCATGACCTTCCCACACTTCAAAATGACAAAGACGGTGCGGTTATTTCACGTAGGTGTGCGGAAAGAAGGCGGAAGGGGGATCTTTCAATCACCAAGACATGAGATGAGACCTTTTATGGCAGGTTTAGGCAGGGAAGACGCTACAATCCGTGGGAGATGTGTCTCCTGCTTCTCGCTGAATTACGTATTCTCCCCTCTTTTTTTTCTCACATAGAGGGAATTACACATTTCTCCATAGCCGGATTGATCACAGCTTCCAACGTGTGTTCGCTGAATCACAAGGAAGGGGGGGGAACTGAAGTGCCATCTGTTTCCAAGGAGATGGAGGATCCAACCAATCGGCGCCTCGTGCGTAGTATGGGGTTTGCTGATAACTCACAAGACCAGCTCTGCTAGATAGAGTATAAATACCCGCACTGGCAAACTATTCCCACAAACTCAAAACGCCAACAGCGAGAAAGTACTTTTCTCCGGCGGCTTTTCACCCTTGCTGGCTTCGATATCTTCGGATTCCATCTTTCCTTTATTTGCTTCTCTGCGACTCCAAGAAGGGAACTTCTCCAGCCCTCGGACAAAGGCTTTTCTTTTTTTTCTCCGAACCCGCCATTCCCCCGAGATTTTCGGGACACGCTCACATTGCTTCTGATTGCAGAAAAAAATCGCTTCGGAAGTTCTGAAAAAAAAAAGACTGGACTTTGGGTGATATCAGAACGGCAGCCTTTCCGTTCCTCTTTTGCTTGCTGAATCCCGAGACAGCCGTGATTTTTCCTATACTGCTGATTTTCTGCTATTGTTTTGCTGAATGTTACCAGCTGGAAGGGATTGTTAAGGATTTTTATGACTGATTTGAGAAAATGCTCTTAGCTTAACAGCGGGAGGTGGGTTGCAAGAGCCTGGCTGCCTGACAATTGCGAGCAATTTTGCTTTTTTTAAAGTTTGCTGCCTAAAAAAAAAAAGTTTGCAAACTTTAAAAAAAAAAAAGATAAACAAAGCTAAATTTGCAGACAACAGCTTGTTACAATGGCAGCGACCCTGGCTCTCAGTGGCGTCGGAGCTCCCGCTCTCACTCTTCCCGAACAAACGGTTGCACTCCAGATCGGCACATGCAGCCCAGCTGAAATGTTGGACAGGGTTAGGAAGACGCAGGTGTACATTCTGTCCGGGGTCTCCAGGCAGGTGGAGAGCGAGCTGAAAGGGTTCAAGAGGTCTGTGCAGAGGCTAAATGCTAACATGAGCGATCAGTCCCCATTGGTGGGAATCCAGAGGTGGAAGCGATCGATCAAGGCTTGCCTTATGAGGTGCCAGGGTACCTTGGTCAACTTGGAGAGGTGGGTGAAGAGAGAGATGAACTCTTGGAGGGGGGTGTTTTCCCGATTTGAGAAGATGGCAGGCAAGGAAGAGCCACGCAGAAGGTCCTTTTACGCAGAGAAAAGTGAGAAGGAAAAGGAGGCAGAGGCAGCTCAAATAGCTCAGGAAGTTCTTGATAACCCTAATCCTTATGCCCCACCATGCTCTCCCCCTCCCCCAGCTCCCGCACTGCCATCCCAATCATGCCAGCAGCACCAATGGGTGGTCCTTTCCGTTGACATCCTCTCCCCCCCTGAGTTTGATGCCAACATGTCTGAGGATCCTCGGGATTTCCTAGTCAACTTAGAAAAGTATTTTAAGCGCAGCGGGTGGCATGAAAAAATTTGGCTCTCCCAGGTAGACAACCACTTAAAAGGTGCGGCCAAGAAGTGGTGGGAGTACAGGCATGAGACAATAGACAGCTGGCATGACTTCAAAGTGTCCTTCTTGCAATACTGCGAGCGTTTAGTAGTAAGAGAGGCCATCAAGAGGGACCTAGACCTTCCACAGAGGCGCTGGGAGCCCCTAGAGCAGTTTGTGTGGAAGAAGAGAGCCCTGTACCACCGGCTCTACGTCGATGCCAACGAGGAAGACATGATCCGTTACATTATTAGCACCCTTCACCCAGAGATCAGGCGTTTCCTCAAGCCCCCCTTCCCCAAGACCATGGACCAGCTAGTGCAGATGGGAAAGGAAATCCAATTGGACTTTGAGCAGTCCGAGAAGCAAACCCTGAAGGCCGCCTATTCCGAAGAGCAGATTAGCACCAAACTTAATGTCATGGTGACAAAGGATCCCTATGATAGCAATGGCGTCTGCACAGAAAAAGCTAGCTACGAGTAGGAAAGTTTAACGGCAACTTTTTGGATTAAGTTTTGTTGCTCTCTGCTGAGAAACATCAGCTCTTGAAATGATAGAGTGAAGTTTGCTAGAGAACTTTTAAAGGTAAACTTTCTTGGCTTTTGGTTTGAGGTCGTTTTCCTGTGCAATGCAACAGGTAACAACACGACGGCTATAGTGTCCAGTATAGGAAGGCAAAGTTAGCTGTGACTATTTCAAGCTTATCTCATATATTACAGAGAGTCAGATGTATGTCAAACCTATACGGGGGAGGGGTAAAGCTTTGATGACAGCTGAACAACAACAAAAAAGAACTTGAGATGTAAATTTCTAATTTCTTTCTACATCACGCTATAACCAGCTCCGTACACGAGATATAGGATGCTTAGACGTTATCACGCAATTGGGACATATTGCCCTGCAGGTAGCCAGGCAGTAAAGCAGTTATTGCTGTACTAGAGGCCACTTAGAGTAAATGGAACTTGGGGTAAGTTTGGAGAACTGTCACCAGAATCTGGTGCCACAGTCTGAAGCGGTCCATGGACGGCCGTCGTCAGGCCAAACCATTTACTATAAGTGGGGGCTGTTTTCACAATGTTCTGCCTTTTCCCTGCAAATTTCAGGGGACCAAATGGCATCCGTGAGAAAGTTAACCATTTGTTCGGTTTTAAGAGCATTTTTTTCTTTTTTTTTTTACTGCTGAATGTTTTAAAATGCAAAACTGAAATATTTTTGATATTTTTCCATGTGTTTAGTGTACAGAAATATCACCCGTGACATATACCGTGTAGAGTGCAATATGATGTACATAGATATAGAATAGAATATAAAAAAACCAATTCTTGAAATGATTCGATTGTAATAATCGGGCAATAACCAGTCTCTAACATTTCATATATCGTGATGGGCCGATGTGTTAACTTTTTGAATATTGTAACATGTAACTCTAGGAATATATTTTTTTTAACTTTTATTGTGGTCTTAATTATAAAATGAATGTTTTGGGTTTTTTTTTGGGGGTTTACATAGTAGCACTTTTACTTGCCTAGTTATCAGATAGAAATAGATACTAGGCATGGGAATGGGACTTTATGCAACATCCTAAATGGACTTGGACTCTTGGAAATTTGTTCGAGCGTTAATACTCTATGGACAGTTTCGACTTTTCCGCAATGATCCTCCTTGCTTGGAGGCCACAGCTTTCTGTGAGGTATCAAAAGATGTTTCACCCAGCAGCGAACTTTATTCTGCAACTACAAAACAGACTGCACGACCAGGACTTAATGTTTTGGGCTATGTCAACTACTGGCCTCTTTGGTCGCCCTGTGGTATAAAAGGGGGCAGCTTGGAATGTAAGGCCCCCTACAGGACTCCTGCAGTCAATAACTCTCAGGAATATCTGATAAATCCAGCAATTCTTGGACTTGGACGTGATACAAAGGTGAAAGGACATGAAAACCTTATCCTTCCGGTCTAAAAATCGCAAGCCGTTGACAATGGCTCCTTCTCGAGACCTCTACCGAATTGACGAGCAGTCAAGACATGACCATCGTGCTCTTAACCAAAGGTCCAAAGGACTGACGATGGATGCCCGTCCAGCGAGCTAAACAAAAGTAAGTATCTTTGAAGGACTACTGACAACACAACATAATAGATTCATATCTTTAAAATATAACTAGTGGCCAATAGTTCAAGATCTCCCGAGCGCACGTACTTAAAATATGGCCAGTGCACTCCAAACTACCTCTAGCAGGTGGTATGAAGTAGCAAATGTGTTCAATATTATTTGTATACTAACCTGTCCTTACTTTTTGTTTTCAGGTACAAAGCAGTAACAGCTGAGCTTCATTCGCCTGGTAACCAAATGGCCACGCCCTCGCCCCAAACGTCGGGCCACCGTTTCAGATCAAAAGGAATGGTCGCAGCCAACTGGAAAGACAGCCAATGCTGGAAGAGGTCTTACATCAGCGAGCCTGGACTATTACTAAGGCATAACCCGCTAGAGAACTCTGACAAAACAGATGCGTCAGGCGGACGTTTCACTCACAAAGCAATCACCTTCCCAAAAATCTTCACAACTCTCCACCTCCAGCTCCACGGTGCATCGTCCACTCAAGTCTCCATGCATTCGGTGGACGCGTTTACTGAGACCCAAATTCATGCAATATGTCCAGCGTGCAATGAATGTACATGTGTTTATTTATTTTATTAGCAGGGAATGTTCATACCTCTCTCTCATAGTGTCCTGGAATGTACCACTTGAAAGTGATGAACTGTCAAAGAGAAACGCACGTCGTTGTACTTCTTCTTTAAAAGTGACCTTAATTGGGAAACAGTAGCACTTTTACTAAGAGAATTCTTTGTTTTGCACAAATGATCACATTCTTGTCTGTATTTGTACGAAAAGCGCATTGCATACCTATCCAAAGATCATGTAAAGAGGTCACCGTAACCTGAAAGCCATAAGATGTACATACGAATTTGTTGGTTAATAAAAAATCATCTTTGAATGAAATCACAACGCGATTGGTCATCTCTGAGTTGTTGCAATGTCAGTCTGTGAAGGGTTTTCATTGATCCAGGTCGTGGTATAGGTGATGGTAGGAGGTTACATTCACCTGGACTGGTTCTGCAATGTTGAATATGTTTATCTAAACAGCTTCCTCAGCTTGGATAGGAAGAGAAACATTGTCAACATTACATACAAGTTCAATGTTACAAACTACTATCTACTATTAAGCAGAATGTTAACCAGTCCTGCATCTATATTGAGGCAGGAGGAGGCAGTTGACTCAGGTGGTGTCTCATATGTGGGCAGCAGGGGGGCGGCCATAGTGTCCTAGGTTGCTAAGATGCTGTGTCCAGCTTCCTGTTGAGCTCAGTGGTGTCACCGGTTGCCAGGAGCTGAGCGGGATGCTCTGGTTGGCAGGTATCTAAGAACCGCTGACTGGACGCCCCCCCCCCCCCCCCCACCCACTCCAGCCTTACCTTCCTTCTC
>NW_017309770.1:5648-7068 GCF_000935625.1 Nanorana parkeri | reverse complement strand
CCCCTAACCTCCCCCTGAAATCACCTTTCCTTGATAGCAACCACCCCCTTCCTCTTGACCATACACTGACAGCACCCTCATCAAGCCCCCATCCCGGGGCCCAGGAAGCAAATAGCGTAGGCACAGCCCTTGTAGTGTCAACATGTGACCTAACTTGCTTAGGGTAGCATGCTGGAACTTGGGATTCTTGGGCAGTTGCAGGGCTGATAGTTGTGCTTTGAGCTGGTGATTAATAATGGGCCGAACACACCCGAGTTCAGTTCCAGTTCGAACTTTAGAACATGGAAAAAGTTCAAACTCGAACTTTGAACTCAATGAAAGTCTATGGGACCGAAACTCTGAAAATCAAATGTCCCTATTTTGAAGCTTTATATGCAATTTATTGGCCATAAAAAGGTGTATGGGGATCCGGGGAGTGCCCTGGGGGACATGTATGGGGATCCGGGGACTGCCCTGGGGGACATGTATGGGGATCTGGGTACTGCCCTGGGGGACATGTATGGGGATCCGGGTACTGCCCTGGGGGACATGTATGGGGATCCGGGTACTGCCCTGGGGGACATGTATGGGGATCCGGGTACTGTCCTGGGGGACATGTATGGGGATCTGGGTACTGCCATGCGGCAAATGTATGGGGATCTGGGTACTGCCCTGGGGGACATGTATGGGGATCTGGGTACTGCCCTGGGGGACATGTATGGGGATCCGGGTACTGCCCTGGGGGACATGTATGGGGATCTGCCCTGGGGGACATGTATGGGGGTCCGGGTACTGGCCTGGGGGACATGTATGGGGATCCGGGTACTGCCATGCGGGACATGTATGGGGATTCGGGTACTGCCATGCGGGACATGTATGAGGGTCCAGGTATTGCCCAGGGGGACACGTATGGGGATCCGGGTACTGCCCTGGGGGACATGTATGGGGATCTGGATACTGCCCTGGGGGACATGCATGGGGATCTGGATACTGCCCTGGGGGACAGGAATCAATGCAAAAAACACTTTTAAAGGAGAAGTGATTTTAACATCGCTTAAAGTAAAACAATAAAAATGAAAAAATCCTTCAAATATGGTGCCTGGGGGGTCCCCTTAACCTGCCTGTGAAGTGGGGGATCTGTACGATGTATAGAACTTGCTGCAGCAAAACTGACATTTATAAGGGAAAAAAAAAAAAGCGTGAGCTTCCCCCTCCCTTTAGGTCTGGTAGGAATGTTAGAAGGGGCCCCATTTAAATAAAAGGAAAAAAAATGCATGGGGTTCCCCCCAAAAGTCATACCAGGTCTTTAAGATCTGGTAGGAATTTTAAGGAGGAACCCCACCCCCACAAATGGTGAAAAAAAGACGTGGGGTCCCCATAAAAATCCAAACCAGACACTTGATGCAAGCACAGGCCTGGCAGGAGAGGAAAGGGGGGGGGG
>NW_017309770.1:1931-5542 GCF_000935625.1 Nanorana parkeri | reverse complement strand
TGACAGATGCCAGCAAACTATAAACAATTGGGCGGAGCTAGCAGTCACAGCTAGCTCCGCCCAACTGTTTACACTTGTCTGGCACCTGACAGGTCTTAGCTGTGTGAGCTGTGATTGGGCAAAGTCTTGTCAGGTGCAAGGCTTTAGCCAATCAGGGCTCACAAGGCACAGTGCGGTGCACAGTGCCTTGTAGGGCGCTCAGCGGATGAACAGCCCACCAGACGCCCTGATAGTTTGTGTGTTCGCCGGAAACACTCGATCTAGCAATGTTGGAGTCAAACTCATGGCCCTGTCATTAAACAATAACAACCGGCCGGCTCCACCCAGTTGTTATTCATTGGTCAGGACCTGCTAGAAGACCGTGGCAGGAGCCGGCCAATAGGAAACAGTTGGGCGGAGCTAGCAATGATGTCATCGCTAGCTCCACCCAATTGTTTTTATTTTGCCGGCATCTGTCGGACGCTTCATTATGCGGCGGGAGTTCGTCGCGTGCGGTCGGGACGACGTGCGTCTTTTTTAATTATTTTTTTTTCTGTTCTTTAAAATATTGTTCTTTTAATTTTCCTATTTTTTTTACATTTTTTAAAATAATTTTTCAACATTTTTTTTTTTACATTTAACTTTTTTTCTATTTTGCTCATTACCTCGGCGGCATTCGGCTATTCACTCACCGTCGTTCGGCACCTATGGCACCGTACAAGACTGAAGTGAATTCACTTCACTTTGGCTCGGTTGTACATTCGGCTGCCTTTGGCTCTTGGTGTTTTGGTCCATGGGGGACATTTAAAGGTAAACTTCAACTGCAGAAAAATGTGTCAGTAAAGTGACTTAGCGCCATTTACACAGTTGTGTTCCGTGAATGCGTGCCAAACGCAGGAAAAAATCAGAAAACGTGCGCTTTGACGCACGTTCACGAAGCAAGCACCAAATGCAGAACGCGCTTCCGGTGCCATAAGCCCGCATTCACACCATCACGCTGCACCAATCCGCGACACAGTGACGCACGGGCCGCGTGACGGGCATTTGTTTGGCGCATATCCCCATTGATTTCAGTGGGCTACGGAACGTGGGCCAAATGGGAAAGTAGTGCATGTTGCAAAATCTGCGACTTGTGTTCAGCGCTTTTTCCCACCTGTTTGTGCGCCTTTGAATGCACACACATGTGTGAAAAAAAGGCGCATCCTGAGGGACACGTTTGGGGTTCCATTAACTAGTAATGACACCGCAAGCAAGTTCTGCATATGGTGCGCGTTTCGTGAACTGTGTGTCACTGCGACACGCGTGTGTGCAATGAGTTGGTGTGAATGGAGGTTTAAAGGGGCCATATGCTTGGTGATTGCATTTGAATGACATCCCCACCACTAGATGGAGCCGAGGAGCACATTTTCTATGCTCCTCGGCTCCCTCTAGTGGCAGGAATGGCATTTCTCCGGTGTACGGCTGGCTGGAAGTTTTATAAATCAGCCCCAAAGTGCGTGCAACCCCTAAATCTACCTTTTTTAGGACATTTGCCGTCACACTTCACTGCACACAGATCTCTGAGGCAGATAATCATTTGTGAATCTGTTACAAAGTTTCTCACCTTGAGATCCCACCAATGACAGCACTTCCTGTTTGCGGCTGACAACACTAAGCCTGTCGCCGGGCCCGCTCCGTCCCTCGTCGCCGGGCCCGCCTCCATCTCTGAGTCTGGGCCCCGCCTCTTCCTCCCCGCCACGTCCAGCTTCCTCCACCGCCGCTGCTGACTCTCTATTGACTCAGCAGCGTCTATGGAGAAGAACGCAGCGCTGCACAGATCACGGTGATCTGAACAGCGGTGCGTTCGAACCCATAGCGACCCAGGCGGCCCCCCGAACGGCATCAGGTGCCTGGGTCGCTATGGCTATTGTTACGCCACTGGTGCTCCTCCAATTGGCCATCGGGCTGCCAATCTCATAGACCTGAAAGACAACCCACCAGCTGCGCCTGGCTTTAATATCTCGGAGTCACAGACCTCGAGAGTCAGGAAAAGTCAGGCTTCTATACTCATTGCATGTGAGTGATAGAACCAGCATGACGGCCAGGGAGCTAACATTCTAATGCAGAAGTCAGCAATGGCAGCCTACATAGTGCTCACATGACAGGTGCACTTTAAATCCAGGCCATTGGTATTTTTTCTAATGTGAGATGTCAAATTGCAGAAGTCGGGATTCCTACGTAGACATCTCCAGCATCAGGTTTTAGGGTTAATGCCACAGACCCACCGACCCGTTCAACAAACACATGAATCCATGCTGTGCTTCTCCTTTAAGAGGGCGTCTTCGCCGCCGATACGGAAGCATCTGATTCAATGACGCTGCCGGCATTCCGGCGAAGACCATACAAGGGCATGAGCGGAAGAGAGCCGCCACGCCGGCTGAGAGATCTGTGTGAGACCGAGCGCTCTCCCTTTTTATGAATGCCTTGACTGGCGCTTTTTTTTTCTTCTTCTCCCCCCCTAAATATAGGCCGGCCAATTAATAGGTACGCCGCCATTGTTCACCTGCCAGCAGGGGCCCTTCCCAGCCCCCGTCACAGGCGCTCCGTCACTCCGAGCAATGACTGCAACCGATATTTAGCTTCCCCGCCGCACGCTGAGCCGCTACAAAGAGACAAATTGCTGTGATTGCAGCCACAAAGGAACGCTTCAAATCCGATCAAACGCTCGGCACCGGAGGACGCGGAGAGACGGAATGCCGGAGTGACTCATCGTGTGTATCCTAGTGACGGCAAAATGCCAATACCCGATATTATAGTCTTCCATCTGTATATTATATATATAATGTATCCTTGTATATCTCCTATCTATCTATCTATGTATCTATCCATCTATCTATCTATCTATCTATTATCTATCTATCCCCTATCTATCTATCTATCTATCTATCTATCATCTCTCTATCTATCTATTATCTATCTATCTATCTATCTATCTATCTATCATCTCTCTCTCTCTCTCTATCTATCATCTCTCTCTATCGTCTCTATCTATCATCTCTCTATCTATCATCTCTCTATCTATCATCTCTCTCTCTATCATCTCTCTCTATCTATCATCTCTCTATCTATCATCTCTCTCTCTCTATCATCTCTCTCTATCTATCATCTCTCTCTCTATCATCTCTCTCTCTATCATCTCTCTCTATCTATCATCTCTCTCTATCTATCATCTCTCTCTATCTATCATCTCTCTCTATCTATTATCTCTCTATCTATCATCTCTCTCTATCTATCATCTTTCTCTCTATCATCTTTCTCTCTATCATCTCTCTCTCTATCATCTCTCTCTCTCTATCATCTATCTCTCTCTATCATCTCTCTCTCTCTATCATCTCTCTCTCTCTATCATCTCTCTCTCTCTATCATCTCTCTCTCTATATATATATCTATCTATCATCTCTCTCTATCTATCTATCATCTCTCTCTCTCTCTATCTATCATCTCTCTCTCTATCTATCATCTCTATCTCTCTCTCTATCTATCATCTCTCTCTCTCTCTCTATCTATCATCTCTCTCTCTCTCTCTATCTATCATCTCTCTCTCTCTATCTATCATCTCTCTCTCTCTATCTATCATCTCTCTCTCTCTCTCT
>NW_017309770.1:0-1003 GCF_000935625.1 Nanorana parkeri | reverse complement strand
AGGTGACATTAGGGGTCTTGGAGACCCCTGATGTCTCCATAAAGAGGACCTGTCACATATTTTGCTATCACATAGGGGGGTTTTATTAGCCCCCGTATGTGATAGCGATAAAGTTTAGTGAAAAAAAAATTAAAGTCCCCCCCACAAAAAATGTTAAGTTACACATAAAAAAGAATTAAAGAAAAAAAATTTTTTTTTTAAAGTCCCCACCCATACATACACGCATGCAAACATGCGTCGGGGGCGCATACGTGCAAAAAAGACGATTGCGCCCATTACGCCGCACATGTTACATATCGCCGCGAACGTCGGAGTGAGAGCAATAAGTCTAGGGCCATCAATCACTGATAACACTAAACTGATGAGCGGTAAAAACGTTTAAAGTGTCGCCTATGGCTAATTTTGGTTGCCGTCGTTTTCTGCGATGTCGCGGGTGCGCGCAATTTTAAAGCTCGACATGTTTGGTGTCTGTTTAACCGACGTGACCTGATCTTTTATATTTGACCAACAAACTGGGTAATAATAAATGTTTCCTAACATAATGTTACAAAAAACGTTTTTTTTTCAAAATGTTCAGTAATTTTTCCTAATTATAATAAAAAATAAAACCCCCAGTGGTGATTAAATACCACCAAAAGAAAGCTCTATCTGTCCCCAAAAAATGGTATAAAATTAATTTCAGTGCAGCGTTGCATGACGGAATAAACGTCAGTCAAAGTACCGCAGCGCTGAATACTGAAAAATGGCCTGGCCAGGAAGGGGGTGTAACACCTGGTCTTGAAGTGGTTAAGGGAACGCACACATTCAGCTGACTTATCTATTTAAAGGTCATGGAATCTTTTTTTGGATCCTGTGAAATCTGTCTGAAAGCTGAAATGAGGCTCCCTGTGGAAGTCGCCGCTCTGGAAGCTGACTGAGGTTCTAGGAGGGAATTCGCAGAGAGGAGAGAGCTCAGAGTGTCAATGTTCATTAGCAGCCCATAGAGTAGACAGGAGGTGATGGG
>NW_017309769.1:41979-46789 GCF_000935625.1 Nanorana parkeri | reverse complement strand
TATTGGGGAGGGGTCGGATGTATTAGGAGGGGGGCAGATATGATGATCGTCATGTGTTGAATTATTTTCTATCTTCCAGCTCTTTATTACGGTGATGGACAAGCTGCGGCTGGAGATCCGTGCCATGGATGAGGTATGACCTGCGCACCGCGCACCACAAACCACACACCGCGCACCACACACCGCGCACCGCACATTCATACATTATACATCTGTTCATCATCATCCCTGAAACCACTTGTGTGCCCAAACGTTACACGTTCAGCTATCGATCATCGCGCACCTCTACGGGAAGACCTGGGACCTCCTGGCACCTCTACGGGAAGACCTGGGACCTCCTGGCACCTCTACGGGAAGACCTCAGACCGCCTGGCGCCTCTACGGGAAGACCTGGGACCTCCTGGCACCTCTACGGGAAGACCTGGGACCTCCTGGCACCTCTACGGGAAGACCTGGGACCTCCTGGCACCTCTACGGGAAGACCTGGGACCTCCTGGCACCTCTACGGGAAGACCTGGGACCTCCTGGCACCTCTACGGGAAGACCTCAGACCGCCTGGCTCCTCTACGGGAAGACCTCAGACCGCCTGGCTCCTCTACGGGAAGACCTGGGACCTCCTGGCACCTCTACGGGAAGACCTCAGACCGCCTGGCTCCTCTATGGGAAGACCTCAGACCGCCTGGCTCCTCTACGGGAAGACCTGGGACCTCCTGGCACCTCTACGGGAAGACCTCAGACCGCCTGGCTCCTCTATGGGAAGACCTCAGACCGCCTGGCTCCTCTACGGGAAGACCTGGGACCTCCTGGCACCTCTACGTGAAGACCTGGGACCTCCTGGCACCTCTACGGGAAGACCTCAGACCGCCTGGCACCTCTACGGGAAGACCTGGGACCTCCTGGCTCCTCTACGGGAAGACCTCAGACCGCCTGGCTCCTCTATGGGAAGACCTCAGACCGCCTGGCTCCTCTATGGGAAGACCTCAGACCGCCTGGCTCCTCTATGGGAAGACCTCAGACCGCCTGGCTCCTCTATGGGAAGACCTCAGACCGCCTGGCTCCTCTACGGGAAGACCTGGGACCTCCTGGCTCCTCTACGGGAAGACCTCAGACCGCCTGGCACCTCTACGGGAAGACCTGGGACCTCCTGGCACCTCTACGGGAAGACCTCAGACCGCCTGGCTCCTCTATGGGAAGACATGGGACCTCCTGGCACCTCTACAGGAAGACCTCAGACCGCCTGTCACCTCTACGGGAAGACCTGGGACCTCCTGGCACCTCTACGGGAAGACCTCAGACCGCCTGGCTCCTCTATGGGAAGACCTCAGACCGCCTGGCTCCTCTACGGGAAGACCTGGGACCTCCTGGCACCTCTACGGGAAGACCTCAGACCGCCTGGCACCTCTACGGGAAGACCTGGGACCGCCTGGCACCTCTACGGGAAGACCTGGGACCTCCTGGCACCTCTACGGAAAGACCTCAGACCTCCTGGCACCTCTACGGGAAGACCTCAGACCGCCTGGCACCTCTACGGGAAGACCTCAGACCGCCTGGCCCCTCTACGGGAAGACCTGGGACCTCCTGGCACCTCTACGGGAAGACCTCAGACCGCCTGGCTCCTCTATGGGAAGACCTCAGACCGCCTGGCTCCTCTACGGGAAGACCTGGGACCTCCTGGCACCTCTACGGGAAGACCTCAGACCGCCTGGCACCTCTACGGGAAGACCTGGGACCGCCTGGCACCTCTACGGGAAGACCTGGGACCTCCTGGCACCTCTACGGAAAGACCTGGGACCTCCTGGCACCTCTACGGGAAGACCTCAGACCGCCTGGCACCTCTACGGGAAGACCTCAGACCGCCTGGCACCTCTACGGGAAGACCTGGGACCTCCTGGCACCTCTACGGGAAGACCTCAGACCGCCTGGCACCTCTACGGGAAGACCTGGGACCTCCTGGCACCTCCACTGAACGACCTCGGACCGCCTGGTATCAGCTCAGTATATATTCAGCTCTGGGGGTCTAAAAACATCAATACAGACCCCCCCTCCCCTCCCCCGGGGCCTTCATGGAAAAAATAGGGAGAGAGGCGACTCATGTGATTGTCTCCTGAGTGGTAATGTACTCCGCTACATCTAGTGTCAGAGTTATTCCCATTGTTTCCCCAATCACACAAATGGACAAATAGACTCCCCTGGAAGACCTTGTGATGGAAGATATCACCAAGGACCTCCCCTGGAAGACCTTGTGATGGAAGATATCATCAAGGACCTCCCCTGGAAAACCTTGTGATGGAAGATATCATCAAGGGACCTCCCTGGAAGACCTTGTGATGGAAGATATCACCAAGGACCTCCCCTGGAAGACCTTGTGATGGAAGATATCATCAAGGACCTCCCCTGGAAGACCTAGTGATGGAAGATATCACTAAGGACCTCCCCTGGAAGACCTTGTGATGGAAGATATCACCAAGGACCTCCCCTGGAAGACCTTGTGATGGAAGATATCATTAAGGGACCTCCCTGGAAAACCTTGTGATGGAAGATATCATCAAGGGACCTCCCTGGAAGACCTTGTGATGGAAGATATCACCAAGGACCTCCCCTGGAAGACCTTGTGATGGAAGATATCATCAAGAACCTCCCCTGGAAGACCTAGTGATGGAAGATATCACTGAGGACCTCCCCTGGAAGACCTTGTGATGGAAGATATCACCAAGGACCTCCCCTGGAAGACCTTGTGATGGAAGATACCATCAAGGGACCTCCCTGGAAGACCTTGTGATGGAAGATATCATCAAGGACCTCCCCTGGAAGACCTTGTGATGGAAGATATCATCAAGGGACCTCCCTGGAAAACCTTGTGATGGAAGATATCATCAAGGGACCTCCCTGGAAGACCTTGTGATGGAAGATATCACCAAGGACCTCCCCTGGAAGACCTTGTGATGGAAGATATCATTAAGGGACCTCCCTGGAAAACCTTGTGATGGAAGATATCATCAAGGGACCTCCCTGGAAGACCTTGTGATGGAAGATATCACCAAGGACCTCCCCTGGAAGACCTTGTGATGGAAGATATCATCAAGAACCTCCCCTGGAAGACCTTTTGATGGAAGATATCACCAAGGACCTCCCCTGGAAGACCTTGTGATGGAAGATATCATCAAGAACCTCCCCTGGAAGACCTTGTGATGGAAGATATCATCAAGGGACCTCCCTGGAAGACCTTGTGATGGAAGATATCATCAGAGACCTCCCCTGGAAGACCTTGTGATGGAAGATATCTCTGAGACCTCCCCTGGAAGACCTTGTGATGGAAGATATCTCTGAGACCCTAGGGTGAAGGTGATATCACTGAAGACCTCCACTGGACAGTCTGTCCTTCTGTGGTCTATACTGTCCAGTGTGACCAATGGCTCCCGGCTCCACCTTTACTCATGAACACCATTGGCACTCGCCTAACCCTAAGGCGTTCCTCCTCCTGGTAGTGAGGCCGGGCAGTATGTAGGCTGAAGATGGCGGTAGAAGAACCATAATGTATCAC
This sequence comes from Nanorana parkeri, assembly GCF_000935625.1. Taxonomy (NCBI): domain Eukaryota; kingdom Metazoa; phylum Chordata; class Amphibia; order Anura; family Dicroglossidae; genus Nanorana; species Nanorana parkeri. The sequence continues at coordinate 43,248 of NW_017309769.1, read as the reverse complement.
CACAAGACGCAGCCCAAAGATCTGCACTTCTGGGTTGTGGAAAGGGTTAAGGGGAGGAGCCTTATAAGGAGGAAATGGGGGTGACGTTGGATGAAGATGTATAACGGGTACATTTGCTTTGACCTCAGGCGGCCGTCCTCTACAGGAGACACAAAGATGTGTGAGGAGGCCACCATGTCCTTGTACCAGCAGCACACCCATTAAGGTTACTGAAGTTCATGAACCCGCTGAGGGTCCTGTGGATGAAACGCATTGGGGGCGTGGCTTAGTGACGCAGGCCTATGGTGAGATCTGTCTGGGACTCGAGGTGATCAGTGAGATGGGAGACCACCACTAGAATGCTGCCCCCCATATGAGGAAAGATGAAATGTGTAGAGGCACGAGGCGCATGTGAGCTTTTGGTTTTATGAAACGTTTGACCCCCATTGGAGGTCTCTCACTTGGGGCCGCTCATGAGGTGCCGTCCGGCCATTCATAGGACATCTTTGCCTTTTCTTCAACAGAGAGGCAGTTCAAAGCAGTGAGTTCCTTCACAATTTTGGGTGGAGGCGGAGTCATCAATTAAAGGCGGAGCTGTGAACTATTGATCACTACTAAAGCATGCAGAGAGACGGAATATTGACATCAAGCATACGTATTCTTCGTACTATTCATGCGTACGCTGCATTAGAGACATTCCTCGTATATTGCAATGTAGTCACATGTGTGTCTTCTATCAGATCCAACCGGACCTGCGCGAGCTGATGGAGACCATGAACCGCATGAGCCACCTTCCTCCAGATTTCGAGGGTAGAGAAAAAGTCAGCCAGTGGTAAGAGAGATGTCCCATCCTTGGGCCTGGTCCCGGCCTCTTCCTTGGCTTCTGTGCCAGTCCTCTCCTCCAAACCCCTAGTCTTCATCCCTTGTCCCAGCCTCTTCCTTGGATTCTCTGCCAGTCCTCTCCTCTAAACCCCTGGTCTTCATCCCTGGTCCCGGCCTCTTCCTTGGCTTCTGTGCCAGTCCTCTCCTCCAAACCCCTAGTCTTCATCCCTTGTCCCAGCCTCTTCCTTGGATTCTCTGCCAGTCCTCTCCACCAAACCCTGGTCTTCATCCCCGGTCCCGGCCTCTTCCTTGGCTTCTGTGCCAGTCCTCTCCTCCAAACCCTGGTCTTCATCCCTTGTCCCAGCCTCTTCCTTGGCTTCTGTGCCAGTCCTCTCCACCAAACCCTCTGGTTCCGGCCTCTTCCTTAGATTCTCTGCCAGTCCTCTCCTCTAAACCCCTGGTCTTCAT
>NW_017309769.1:38754-39020 GCF_000935625.1 Nanorana parkeri | reverse complement strand
TTCCTTGGCTTCTGTGCCAGTCCTCTCCTCCAAACCCTGGTTTTCATCCCTGGTCCCGGCCTTTTCCTTGTCTTCTCTTACAATCCTCTCCTCCAAACCCTGGTCTTCATCCCTGGTCCTGGCCTCTTCCATGGCTTCTGTGCCAATCCTCTCCTCCAAACCCTGGTCTTCATCCCTGGTCCTGGCCTCTTCCTTGGCTTCTGTGCCAGTCCTCTCCTCCAAACCCTGGTCTTCATCCCTGGTCCTGGCCTCTTCCATGGCTTCTG
>NW_017309769.1:34300-38667 GCF_000935625.1 Nanorana parkeri | reverse complement strand
CCCTGGTCTTCATCCCCGGTCCCGGCCTCTTCCTTGGATTCTCTGCCAGTCCTCTCCTCTAAAACCCTGGTCTTCATCCTTGGTCCCGGCCTCTTCCTTGGATTCTCTGCCAGCCCTCTCCTCTAAACCCCTGGTCTTCATCCCTGGTCCCGGCCTTCCCTGGTCCCGTCCTCTTCCTTGGCTTTTGTGCCAGTCCTTTCCTTCAAACCCTGGTCTTCATCCCTGGTCCCGGCCTCTTCCTTGGCTTCTGTGCCAGTCCTCTCCTCCAAACCCTGGTCTTCATCCCTGGTCCCGGCCTCTTCCTTGGCTTCTGTGCCAGTCCTCTCCTCTAAACCCCTGGTCTTCATCCCTGGTCCCGTCCTCTTCCTTGGCTTTTGTGCCAGTCCTTTCCTTCAAACCCTGGTCTTCATCCCTGGTCCCGGCCTCTTCCTTGGCTTCTGTGCCAGTCCTCTCCTCTAAACCCCTGGTCTTCATCCCTGGTCCCGTCCTCTTCCTTGGCTTTTGTGCCAGTCCTTTCCTTCAAACCCTGGTCTTCATCCCTGGTCCCGGCCTCTTCCTTGGCTTCTGTGCCAGTCCTCTCCTCTAAACCCCTGGTCTTCATCCCTGGTCCCGTCCTCTTCCTTGGCTTTTGTGCCAGTCCTTTCCTTCAAACCCTGGTCTTCATCCCTGGTCCCGGCCTCTTCCTTGGCTTCTGTGCCAGTCCTCTCCTCTAAACCCCTGGTCTTCATCCCTGGTCCCGTCCTCTTCCTTGGCTTTTGTGCCAGTCCTTTCCTTCAAACCCTGGTCTTCATCCCTGGTCCCGGCCTCTTCCTTGGCTTCTGTGCCAGTCCTCTCCTCTAAACCCCTGGTCTTCATCCCTGGTCCCGTCCTCTTCCTTGGCTTTTGTGCCAGTCCTTTCCTTCAAACCCTGGTCTTCATCCCTGGTCCCGGCCTCTTCCTTGGCTTCTGTGCCAGTCCTCTCCTCTAAACCCCTGGTCTTCATCCCTGGTCCCGTCCTCTTCCTTGGCTTTTGTGCCAGTCCTTTCCTTCAAACCCTGGTCTTCATCCCTGGTCCCGGCCTCTTCCTTGGCTTCTGTGCCAGTCCTCTCCTCTAAACCCCTGGTCTTCATCCCTGGTCCCGTCCTCTTCCTTGGCTTTTGTGCCAGTCCTTTCCTTCAAACCCTGGTCTTCATCCCTGGTCCCGGCCTCTTCCTTGGCTTCTGTGCCAGTCCTCTCCTCTAAACCCCTGGTCTTCATCCCTGGTCCCGTCCTCTTCCTTGGCTTTTGTGCCAGTCCTTTCCTTCAAACCCTGGTCTTCATCCCTGGTCCCGGCCTCTTCCTTGGCTTCTGTGCCAGTCCTCTCCTCTAAACCCCTGGTCTTCATCCCTGGTCCCGTCCTCTTCCTTGGCTTTTGTGCCAGTCCTTTCCTTCAAACCCTGGTCTTCATCCCTGGTCCCGGCCTCTTCCTTGGCTTCTGTGCCAGTCCTCTCCTCTAAACCCCTGGTCTTCATCCCTGGTCCCGTCCTCTTCCTTGGCTTTTGTGCCAGTCCTTTCCTTCAAACCCTGGTCTTCATCCCTGGTCCCGGCCTCTTCCTTGGCTTCTGTGCCAGTCCTCTCCTCTAAACCCCTGGTCTTCATCCCTGGTCCCGTCCTCTTCCTTGGCTTTTGTGCCAGTCCTTTCCTTCAAACCCTGGTCTTCATCCCTGGTCCCGGCCTCTTCCTTGGCTTCTGTGCCAGTCCTCTCCTCTAAACCCCTGGTCTTCATCCCTGGTCCCGTCCTCTTCCTTGGCTTTTGTGCCAGTCCTTTCCTTCAAACCCTGGTCTTCATCCCTGGTCCCGGCCTCTTCCTTGGCTTCTGTGCCAGTCCTCTCCTCTAAACCCCTGGTCTTCATCCCTGGTCCCGTCCTCTTCCTTGGCTTTTGTGCCAGTCCTTTCCTTCAAACCCTGGTCTTCATCCCTGGTCCCGGCCTCTTCCTTGGCTTCTGTGCCAGTCCTCTCCTCTAAACCCCTGGTCTTCATCCCTGGTCCCGTCCTCTTCCTTGGCTTTTGTGCCAGTCCTTTCCTTCAAACCCTGGTCTTCATCCCTGGTCCCGGCCTCTTCCTTGGCTTCTGTGCCAGTCCTCTCCTCTAAACCCCTGGTCTTCATCCCTGGTCCCGTCCTCTTCCTTGGCTTTTGTGCCAGTCCTTTCCTTCAAACCCTGGTCTTCATCCCTGGTCCCGGCCTCTTCCTTGGCTTCTGTGCCAGTCCTCTCCTCTAAACCCCTGGTCTTCATCCCTGGTCCCGTCCTCTTCCTTGGCTTTTGTGCCAGTCCTTTCCTTCAAACCCTGGTCTTCATCCCTGGTCCCGGCCTCTTCCTTGGCTTCTGTGCCAGTCCTCTCCTCTAAACCCCTGGTCTTCATCCCTGGTCCCGTCCTCTTCCTTGGCTTTTGTGCCAGTCCTTTCCTTCAAACCCTGGTCTTCATCCCTGGTCCCGGCCTCTTCCTTGGCTTCTGTGCCAGTCCTCTCCTCTAAACCCCTGGTCTTCATCCCTGGTCCCGTCCTCTTCCTTGGCTTTTGTGCCAGTCCTTTCCTTCAAACCCTGGTCTTCATCCCTGGTCCCGGCCTCTTCCTTGGCTTCTGTGCCAGTCCTCTCCTCTAAACCCCTGGTCTTCATCCCTGGTCCCGTCCTCTTCCTTGGCTTTTGTGCCAGTCCTTTCCTTCAAACCCTGGTCTTCATCCCTGGTCCCGGCCTCTTCCTTGGCTTCTGTGCCAGTCCTCTCCTCTAAACCCCTGGTCTTCATCCCTGGTCCCGTCCTCTTCCTTGGCTTTTGTGCCAGTCCTTTCCTTCAAACCCTGGTCTTCATCCCTGGTCCCGGCCTCTTCCTTGGCTTCTGTGCCAGTCCTCTCCTCTAAACCCCTGGTCTTCATCCCTGGTCCCGTCCTCTTCCTTGGCTTTTGTGCCAGTCCTTTCCTTCAAACCCTGGTCTTCATCCCTGGTCCCGGCCTCTTCCTTGGCTTCTGTGCCAGTCCTCTCCTCTAAACCCCTGGTCTTCATCCCTGGTCCCGTCCTCTTCCTTGGCTTTTGTGCCAGTCCTTTCCTTCAAACCCTGGTCTTCATCCCTGGTCCCGGCCTCTTCCTTGGCTTCTGTGCCAGTCCTCTCCTCTAAACCCCTGGTCTTCATCCCTGGTCCCGTCCTCTTCCTTGGCTTTTGTGCCAGTCCTTTCCTTCAAACCCTGGTCTTCATCCCTGGTCCCGGCCTCTTCCTTGGCTTCTGTGCCAGTCCTCTCCTCTAAACCCCTGGTCTTCATCCCTGGTCCCGTCCTCTTCCTTGGCTTTTGTGCCAGTCCTTTCCTTCAAACCCTGGTCTTCATCCCTGGTCCCGGCCTCTTCCTTGGCTTCTGTGCCAGTCCTCTCCTCTAAACCCCTGGTCTTCATCCCTGGTCCCGTCCTCTTCCTTGGCTTTTGTGCCAGTCCTTTCCTTCAAACCCTGGTCTTCATCCCTGGTCCCGGCCTCTTCCTTGGCTTCTGTGCCAGTCCTCTCCTCTAAACCCCTGGTCTTCATCCCTGGTCCCGTCCTCTTCCTTGGCTTTTGTGCCAGTCCTTTCCTTCAAACCCTGGTCTTCATCCCTGGTCCCGGCCTCTTCCTTGGCTTCTGTGCCAGTCCTCTCCTCTAAACCCCTGGTCTTCATCCCTGGTCCCGTCCTCTTCCTTGGCTTTTGTGCCAGTCCTTTCCTTCAAACCCTGGTCTTCATCCCTGGTCCCGGCCTCTTCCTTGGCTTCTGTGCCAGTCCTCTCCTCTAAACCCCTGGTCTTCATCCCTGGTCCCGTCCTCTTCCTTGGCTTTTGTGCCAGTCCTTTCCTTCAAACCCTGGTCTTCATCCCTGGTCCCGGCCTCTTCCTTGGCTTCTGTGCCAGTCCTCTCCTCTAAACCCCTGGTCTTCATCCCTGGTCCCGTCCTCTTCCTTGGCTTTTGTGCCAGTCCTTTCCTTCAAACCCTGGTCTTCATCCCTGGTCCCGGCCTCTTCCTTGGCTTCTGTGCCAATCCTCTCCTCCAAACCCTGGTCTTCATCCCCGGTCCTGGCCTCTTCCTTGCCTTCTGTGCCAGTCCTCTCCTCCATACCCTGGTCTTCATCCCCGGTCTCGGCCTCTCCCTTGGCTTCTTTGCCAATCCTCTCCTCCAAACCCTGGTCTTCATCCCCGGTCCTGGCCTCTTCCTTGCCTTCTGTGCCAGTCCTCTCCTCCATACCCTGGTCTTCATCCCTGGTCCTGGCCTCTTCCTTGCCTTCTGTGCCAATCCTCTCCTCCAAACCCTGGTCTTCATCCCTGGTCCCGGCCTCTTCCTTGCCTTCTGTGCCAGTCCTCTCCTCCAAACCCTGGTCTTCATCCCCGGTCCCGGCCTCTTCCTTG
>NW_017309769.1:23131-24062 GCF_000935625.1 Nanorana parkeri | reverse complement strand
CCCCTCTGTCGGGGGGCCCCCCCCCCCCCCCCCCCGGAGGGCGCTCTGTTTTGTGTCCTCGTCACCCTCTCTGACGCCTCCTATTCTCTTCTTGTGTCAGGTTGCAGAAGCTCAGCAGTATGTCGGCGTCGGATGAACTCGATGATTCTCAAGTCCGTCAGATGTTGTTTGATCTGGAAGCTGCATACAACGCCTTCAACCGATTCCTTCATTCCTAATGGCTGCTGGGACTGAACTTTGTGTTCCCACAAGATGCGAGGAGCCCTGACCACCGTTATCCTATCATTGAGATCCGTCGTTATCCTAGAACACTTCCAGTAATGTATCTGTGCTCACCCCTCCCCCACCCTCCTCTATGTATACTGATCAATAAATATGTCTTCTTTATATATTATCCATCGGAATCCTCATTGGTGGATGAGTGGGGGAGGCTGTTCTCCATCTTGGATTATGGTGACACTGTGGATGGCTTGGTGAGGACATACAGTTGTCTTCTGGAAACATGTAGAAAGGGCCAGAACAGTGCAAGTTGGACTCCATATAAATGTCATGTATACAGAAGAGATGGACACGTGGAGAGACGTGTATACAGAAGAGATGGACACGTGGAGAGACGTGTATACGGAAGAGACGGACATGTGGAGAGACGTGTATACGGAAGAGACGGACATGTGGAGAGATGTGTATACAGAAGAGATGGACATGTGGAGAGACGTGTATACAGGAGAGACGTGTGTACAGACGTGTATACAGAAGAGACGTGTGTACAGACGTGTATACAGGAGAGACGGACACGTGGAGAGACGTGTATACGGAAGAGACGGACATGTGGAGAGACGTGTATACGGAAGAGACGGACACGTGTACAGACGTGTATACAGAAGAGACGGACATGTGGAGAGACGTGTATACAGAAGAGACGGACACGTGG
>NW_017309769.1:20916-21862 GCF_000935625.1 Nanorana parkeri | reverse complement strand
GAAGAGATGGACATGTGGAGAGACGTGTATACAGAAGAGACGGACACGTGGAGAGACGTGTATACAGAAGAGACGGACATGTGGAGAGATGTGTATACAGAAGAGACGGACACGTGGAGAGACGTGTATACGGAAGAGACGGACATGTGGAGAGACGTGTATACAGAAGAGACGGACACGTGGAGAGACGTGTATACAGAAGAGACGGACATGTGGAGAGACGTGTATACGGAAGAGACGGGCATGTGGAGAGACGTGTATACAGAAGAGACGGACATGTGGAGAGATGTGTATACAGAAGAGACGGGCATGTGGAGAGACGTGTATACGGAAGAGACGGACATGTGGAGAGATGTGTATACAGAAGAGACGGACATGTGGAGAGACGTGTATACGGAAGAGACGGGCATGTGGAGAGACGTGTATACGGAAGAGACGGACATGTGGAGAGATGTGTATACAGAAGAGACGGGCATGTGGAGAGACGTGTATACGGAAGAGACGGACATGTGGAGAGATGTGTATACAGAAGAGATGGACATGTGGAGAGACGTGTATACAGGAGAGACGTGTGTACAGACGTGTATACAGAAGAGACATGTGGACAGACGTGTATACAGGAGAGACGGACACGTGGAGAGACGTGTATACGGAAGAGACGGACATGTGGAGAGACGTGTATACGGAAGAGACGGACACGTGTACAGACGTGTATACAGAAGAGACGGACATGTGGAGAGACGTGTATACAGAAGAGACGGACACGTGGCGAGGAGACGGCAGCGGATAAATGTTCCGGGAAACCACATGTCAAAATAACAGAAATGTGCTGGAAACTTTCCCTTTAACAGTCAAATCTGTCCTTGTCATGTGATGGACATTCTAATTGGCCAATCGTGTGGGAGGAGGCGGGATTTAGTCAGGCTTCTATAACAGGGTATTGGTA
>NW_017309769.1:18452-20570 GCF_000935625.1 Nanorana parkeri | reverse complement strand
CCCCCCACCCACATAAGATGAACAAGCACCCTACATATTACAGAAAATTGTTATCCTACTTACCGTAATTTTCTTTTCCTGGCTCCTCCTCATGTCCGCATACTGATGTGTCAGCTCCGCCCCTCTGACCCCACAGGACCACCTTCCAAAAGAGAATAAAGGCCAGCCCCCCCCCCCCTTAGATCCCTGTTCCCTGACAAGGCGAGCGACAGGCCTGCAACTGAGGGTGGGTATGTGTGCTGACATGAGGATGAGCCAGGAAAAGAAAATTACGGTAAGTAGGATAACAATTTTCTGTATTCCTGGCTCCTCCTCATTCTGATAGGACGTAGCAAGCAACACCCTGAGGGAGGGAGAAAAAAAATAACCACAACCAAAACTATCTACTGCAAAAATATAAGACAGCAGACCCAAAGCGAGACAATCTGGCCGCTGCGACATCCATGTGATAATGACGGAAAAACGTGTTCCGTGAACTCCACCTCGCCGTCTTACATATATCCTCAATCGACACCTTGGCGTAAGCAGCCCAAGAAGTGGCCACCCCCCTTGTCGAGTGCGCCCGCACTTCCGCCGGAGGAGTAAGGCGTAGCGTCCATTCCTTTTCTTGGCCCTTTGGGAAGAACAAACAATTGGTCTGTCTGCCTAAAAGGCAGCGTTCTCCGGAGGTATTCTCTGAATAAGATGACCAGATCCAATGCCAGAGGGAGCTCCCGATCAGGTCCTGCTTGCGATGTCTGGCCTCCGGGCAAGACCACTTCCCAATCCGCATGAAATGCTGAAGACACCTTAACTCTGGCGATGGCCTCAGAATGACCTGGTTCCCTAGAACCACGCAAAAAGGTTCTTTAAGAGCCGCTAACTCTGAAACCCTCTTTGCTGAAGTGATGGCCGTCCAGAATACCAGCTTCAGAGTTGGGGACCATAAGGTACACTGTTCCAAAGGATGATACTGAGGGTTCGATAGGACCTGAAGGACTAGATCCAGGTCCCATGATGGGTATAAGGACTTTCTTGGAGGTCGCATTCTTGGGGCTGCCCTCATAAATGTCCTCAGTAAGACGTTGTCCGCCCCTTTTACTCCGGTAAATGCCGATAAAGCCGAAATTTGAACCCGTAGCGAGTTGTAGTCCAAACCGGCATCTAAGGCCGACTGCGGGAACTCCAGAATTTCCTGGAATACCCGCGGCCATAGGAGTGAAGCCTTTTCCACTTGCGAACATCAGAAACCTGTTCCATATTCTTGAATAAGTAGCGTGCCTTGCAGGCCCCCTAGAACGAAGCATGGTATCTATAACCTTTAATGAAAGGCCCTGGTCTTTCCATCACGTGCCTTCAGGAACCAGGCTGCCAGGTGCAAGTGCCCCGGATTCGGGTGCTGACACTGCCCTTGAAGAAGATCTCTCCTGACCGAGAAGAACCATGGAGGGAAAGATGCCATCTGTTGCAGCAGCGGGAACCATGGCCTCCTCGGCCAGAATGGGAGGACTACAATCACTGGAACTCTCTCTAACTTGATTTTCTGTAAGACCCTGAGGGCTAAGGGGGAAATATGTATGCCAGCGGGAAGTCCCATGCCACCGAGAATGCATCCTGGCGTAGAGCTCTGTGACATCTGTTCCTTGAAAAGAATAGTGGAAGCTTTGTGTTCCTCCTGGTAGTTAGGAGGTCGATGATTGGGGTTCCCCAACTCCTGAAAACTAGCTCCAGATACATTGAATTTAGCTCTCACTCGTCCAGGAAATTCCTTCTCAAATGGTCTGCCAACCTTAGGGTTAAGCCCTGCGTCCAGCGCGTCACTGAGCCCTGCGTCCAGCGTGTCACTGAGCCCTGCGTCCAGCGTGTCACTGAGCCCTGCGTCCAGTGTCACTAAGCCCTGCGTCCAGTGTCACTAAGCCCTGCGTCCAGCGCGTCACTGAGCCCTGCGTCCAGCGTGTCACTGAGCCCTGCGTCCAGTGTCACTAAGCCCTGCGTCCAGCGCGTCACTGAGCCCTGCGTCCAGCGCGTCACTGAGCCCTGCGTCCAGTGTCACTAAGCCCTGCGTCCAGCGCGTCACTGAGCCCTGCGTCCAGCGCGTCACTGAGCCCTGCGTCCAGTGTCACTAAGCCCTGCGTCCAG
>NW_017309769.1:16605-18322 GCF_000935625.1 Nanorana parkeri | reverse complement strand
GGGCGGGCGGGGGGCCTGCCTTAAGCTGTGTAAGGGGCCCTAAAATTTCTGATGGCTGCCCTGACAGGCCTAGGCCGTGTAGCAGCTGCTCGAGATGTGGAGAGGCCCCCCCCCCAGAGCTCTGGGGCAATACTATCCTGCCGACCCACCATGAGACCTCATCCCGCAGGAAAAAAAGCGCAGAAGATTTAGTCTGCATAAGGAAGCCCTGCACCAGGGGCACCCCTCATCTAGGAGGGGTGTGACGGAAATTCGCTTGGTTAAAGTGCGCCAAACACAAAGAATCCCCCCCCCTCCCCCGTGCATAGAAGCACGCGTGTATGACGCTCTCCTGTGCGAGGACTGGAAGCACCCCTGTAGAGTCGGGACACGGGTGTTGCTTTCCCGCTGGTGGTTCCCTTCTTAGAGACCTCAGCACAGGTTTGTTTATTTTTATAGACGTCTGACAGGAAGTGATGTCAGACAGGAAGTGATGTCAACAACCAACATGACTTCCTCAATACATCTACATATCATAGCCAGCCATGAAAGGGAGTATCAGACCCACAAACACAATCTCCCGGTACCGCCGGAGCGATCCTTACCCAGCGCGGCTCAGCGAGCGACAACGTTACTACGATCCCTATGACTGCGCGCTTCTCTGCAGGGACAACGCCGCACTACACCCAGCGTGCTGATCAGACGCATCAGAAATACCAACGCACGTTCCTTTCATAAAGGCCGATATGTATCTTATATAATACGATGTCCTCAAAGCAAATGCGTCCACGCCAATAAATCCGCGCACCGCGCTGGGGCCCTGGCCTGGCGTCCATACACTCGCTAAGAAAACACTGCTGCGGCACGCTAAAGATATCCACTCCAATGGTTTACCCGCAGTGTCTATTTAAATCCGGGTGACGCGCCAATCGAGCGTGACGCAGAAATCCCGACACTGAGAGACAATATGACACTAACAACGCATGCAGGTAACATTTCCACAACGGGGGTCGTCCAGGCCAGGAGAGGCTGAACACGGATGGGACCGCAGGGAGGAATTACAAACGTGCACTTCGTGGCCTGGAGCGAGGACAAAAAGAGAACCGGTATCTGGGGGGGGGGCCTGTGGGGTCAGAGGGGCGGAGCTGACCCATCAGTATGCTGACAGGAGGAGGAGCCAGGAAATATTGTTGCTTATGAGACGTATCTCTGTTACTTCCCTATTCACAACCTGCCACCCTCAATCATTGTTCTACATACATGACCCCGATATTCATCCCAGGCGTGTGCGTGTGCAATGATATAGTTTACAAGATGGTAAAATCTCCCAGGGTTGGGGTCAGTCAGGAGCAGCTCCTAAATAATCTATCGCGTGTCACCAGCATAGAAGTGAGAATTGTATGATGATAAATGAGACAAACACACACATATATGTGTTTTACGTTAAAAGGCTGCCCTATGCAGATCCCCTGACGAAGCGCGTTTAAGTGAAACGCGTGGAAAGGTATTCTGCAACCAGAAGCCCCGGGAGATTGTACTATGTTGTATATTATATATATAGCAAGTATATGTGACACGGGTGAAAATATTTACCAATCTGGTTTATACATATACACTATATTGTCACAAGTATTAGCCCCTCCCCCCTCCAATCATGTGATTCAGGTCCTCCAATCCCCTCCATGGCCCCTGGTGTATAGGACGAGGCCCCTCCCCCTCCCGGTCCTCCAATCCCCCG
>NW_017309769.1:9996-16446 GCF_000935625.1 Nanorana parkeri | reverse complement strand
CCTTCCCAGAAGAGGCGGAGCTGTTATAGCGGCAAAGGGCGGAGCCAACCCAATACTGAACCCTATGGACTAAGACTGGGGGGCCATTAGAGGGCGGAGCCAACCCAATACTGAACTCTACGGACTAAAACTGGGCGACCATTAAAGGGCGGAGCCAACCCAATACTGAATCCTCCGGACTAAGACTGGGGGGACCATTAAAGGGCGGAGCCAACCCAATACTGAACCCTACGGACTAAGACTGGGGGGACCATTAAAGGGCGGAGCCAACTCAATACTGAACCCTACGGACTAAGACTGGGGGCCATTAGAGTTCATGTGCGTGTAAAGGCCGGAGCCCCATACTTCTGGCAATATAGCGTATACTGAGCTTTGGGTCACAGGAGGAGGTCAGTATATGTCCTCCGGTGACCCTAAAGAGAACTCTGGGGAAACCTCTGACCTCTTCACACCGGGACGATTTCTCCAGACCGCGCAGCAATCGTGCGGATTGTGACCGAGTCGCCCACCGCAGCTGATCGTACTGTATGTAGGGTTACCACCTTTTCTTCAAGCAAAACCCGAACATTCTAGCAACGCGCTGACATGTTTTTCTTGGGAGAATGAGTTGCGGCTTATTCATATGTAAGTAGCTCCGCCCATTCATATGTAAATATCACAGTTGAGTCTATTTTCAATGGGTAGCCAGTAGCCCCAATCTTAATTTTGGTCTGTCTGCCTGACATCTTGCGTCCATGTTTCTGCTGCCATGAAACCCGGACACAGCATTCAAAACCCGGACTGTCCGGGTGAATCCCGGACCGGTGGCAACCCTAGCTGTGGGTGCCATTATTTTTTAATGCCACCCCAATCGCGCCTGGCAGATCAAGCCGCGCGTCATGTGTCACAACAAAATCTACTTGTTCCTTTTTTAGCGATTGCCACGCGGATGTCACGCCATCGAAATCAAAAGGGCCGCGAGGCAACCGCTGTGTGCACTAGCGCGCGGTCCCGGGTGTTGCTGCGCTGTGAACCTAGCCTTATGTGAATCTTTCGGACCCAATGTTCTGATTATTGTGTAAAGGAGGCACCCGGGGCTTGTAGGTGGATGTATATTGGTTTTCTCTTTTTTTGTGTATGAATTCGGAATATTCTTTATATGGCGGGCCGCACATGCGCAGTGAAGGGAACTCTCCTCAGTAAGATCTGGCGCATGCGCAGTGAGCGATCCCGCTTTGAGAACGGCTGAAGCTGTCACCGGAAGTGACGTAATCGAGAAGTCTTCCCGAGCACCGCCTAGTCATATGTCATGTTCATCCTCACACTTCACTCCACCAAGTTCACTTCTGATCCATCCCCGCCCCCTCCATAGTAACATTTTCCTGCCGCCCGTGATTTCCTGACCCTTTGATTGGAGGAGATGATTGTTGTGTATTCCGCTCTGTATATGAGGAGAAGTCGGGGATTGTCTGAAATATTCCTTCTATACCGACAAATTAAAACCGAGATCACATCGCTTTAATAACGATCGTTATCCTTTCTACAGATTATCCACTGTTAAAAAGACAATCACGTCACCCAACACAGCAGCCAATCATATCCATTTCCCCGCCTTCCTACTTGTCCCATTCTGTATTCCCGCCTCTTCTCTAAGCCCCGCCTCTAGCTCTAAACCGCTCACACTAAAGAAGTACAAAGCGTATAACGTCACAGAACACACCCCTTGAATATCCTCCGCTCTATGTCGTACGGCCGCCCTTTTGTCGCTCACTGATGACGTCTTTCGGAGGCGCAAGGCAGTGAGGAGCTGAGCAGCGCGGAGAGGAGGGAAGATGGCGGAGTATCTGGCTTCGATCTTCGGCACAGAAAAGGACAAGTAAGTAGTGCGAAGATGGGGCTGAGAAGCCGGCTAGAGGGCGGGAACACCTCCAACAGCTTACACGGGTCCCCGCAAAGTCATTCACCTCACACTAAAAAGCCGCCATCCATCGGCTAGGCCTCAACTACTAGGCCAAGGCTGACATTTCCCTGAGCTCTGCACCCCCTCCCGCACTGTACCCCGAGCTCTGCCCTCCCGCCCTGACTGTACCCCGAACTCTGTACCCTGAGCTCTGCCCTCCCGCACTGTACCCCGAACTCTCACTATATATGTCTATAGTTTGTATAATCGGAGACATAATATCCACCAAATACCCAGAGAGGTCACATGACACAAATGTTATAAATGGAGTCGCAGTTCAGGGAGTCAAATAAGTATTTGATCCGGAAGCAGAACGTGACTTAGTACTTGGGGAACCCTTGTCGGGGAGCACAGAGGGGAGACGTTTCCTGGGGGAAGCCTTGTCGGGGAGCGCAGAGGGGAGACGTTTCCTGGGGGAAGCCTTGTCGGGGAGCGCAGAGGGGAGACGTTTCCTGGGGGAAGCCTTGTCGGGGAGCGCAGAGGGGAGACGTTCTGGGGATGGGGACCGGTCTGTACTGTGTATGGTCTCATACTGGGGATGGGGACCGGTCTGCACTGTGTATGGTCTCGTACTGGGGATGGGGACCGGTCTGTACTGCGTATGGTCTCGTACTGGGGATGGGGACCGGTCTGTACTGCGTATGGTCTCATACGGACATGTTTCCGCAGGAAGTCTTCACTGAGATGGAGGAGAAGTACGGGGAGGTGGAGGAGATGAACGTCTGTGATAATTTAGGGGACCATCTGGTGGGGAACGTCTACGTCAAGGTGAGTGTCCAGTGCTCTCAAACAATTCATCCCCACACCGCTCCCTCCTCCTGTATCACTGGCCCCTCCTCTTTTAGAGTGTAAGCCCTCAGGGGCGGAGCCTCCTCACCCTCTTGTCTTGTGACTGTAATGTCTTCCTTATGTTGTACAGCGCTGCGCACACTGCTGGCGCCATATACACCCCGTGTAATAATGTGTGTGGTCTCTATCGCATCTCATACGGACCGGCCGCTCGGCCTCTTCATATACGGACCGGCCGCTCGGCCTCTTCATATACGGACCGGCCGCTCGGTCTCTTCGTATACGGACCGGCCGCTCGGCCTCTTCATATACGGACCGGCCGCTCGGTCTCTTCGTATACGGACCGGCCGCTCGGCCTCTTCGTATACGGACCGGCCGCTCGGCCTCTTCGTATACGGACCGGCCGCTCGGTTTTTTTTATTGCTGGCTCCTGACCTCTGTGGCCCCCCGTGGTCGGGATGGCATGCCATGACTGGCTCCTGAACTCTGTGGCCCCCCGTGGTCGGGATGACATATGTTTTGCGTTCCTCTCACAGTTCAGACGGGAGGAAGACGCCGAGAAGGCCGTGAAGGATTTGAACAATCGTTGGTTTAACGGTCAGCCCATTCACGCCGAACTTTCCCCGGTCACCGACTTTCGGGAGGCGTGCTGCCGCCAGTATGAGATGGGGTGAGTGTCTCCTGGGGCCCGTTGTAGATGAAGGGGCCACCTGTCCGATCTCGCACACGGACTAATGACATCTGTCTCCACAGGGAATGCACACGTGGCGGCTTCTGCAACTTCATGCATCTGAAACCCATCTCACGGGAACTGCGCCGGGAGCTCTACGGCCGCCGGAGGAAGAAGTAAGTGTAACCAATCATAGGGTGGTCCCAGGAGCTCTGTACATGGAACAGGCTCCTTCATAGGGTGGTCCCAGGAGCTCTGTACATGGAACAGGCTCCTTCATAGGGTGGTCCCAGGAGCTCTGTACACAGAACAGGCTCCTTCATAGGGTGGTCCCAGGAGCTCTGTACACAGAATAGGCTCCTTCATAGGGTTGTCCCAGGAGCTCTGTACATGGAATAGGCTCCTTCATAGGGTGGTCCCAGGAGCTCTGTACATGGAATAGGCTCCTTCATAGGGTGTGGTCCCAGGAGCTCTGTACACAGAATAGGCTCCTTCATAGGGTGGTCCCAGGAGCTCTGTACACGGAATAGGCTCCTTCATAGGGTTGTCCCAGGAGCTCTGTACATGGAATAGGCTCCTTCATAGGGTGGTCCCAGGAGCTCTGTACACGGAATAGGCTCTTCATAGGGTCGTCCCAGGAGCTCTGTACATGGAATAGGCTCCTTCATAGGGTGGTCCCAGGAGCTCTGTACACGGAAAAGGCTCCTTCATAGGGTGGTCCCATGAGCTCTGTACACGGAATAGGCTCCTTCATAGGGTGGTCCCAGGAGCTATGCACACAGAATAGGCTCTTCATAGGGCTGTCCCAGGAGCTCTGTACACCAAATAGGCTCCTTCATAGGGCGGTCCCAGGAGCTCTGTACATGGAATAGGCTCCTTCATAGGGTGGTCCCAGGAGCTCTGTACATGGAATAGGCTCCTTCATAGGGTGGTCCCAGGAGCTCTGTACACAGAATAGGCTCCTTCATAGGGTGGTCCCAGGAGCTCTGTACACGGAATAGGCTCCTTCATAGGGTGGTCCCAGGAGCTCTGTACATGGAATAGGCTCCTTCATAGGGTGGTCCCAGGAGCTCTGTACATGGAATAGGCTCCTTCATAGGGTGGTCCCAGGAGCTCTGTACATGGAATAGGCTCCTTCATAGGGTGGTCCCAGGAGCTCTGTACATGGAATAGGCTCCTTCATAGGGCTGTCCCAGGAGCTCTGTACACCAAATAGGCTCCTTCATAGGGTGGTCCCAGGAGCTCTGTACACAGAATAGACTCTTCATAGGGCGGTCCCAGGAGCTCTGTACACAGAATAGACTCTTCATAGGGCGGTCCCAGGAGCTCTGTACATGGAATAGGCTCTTCATAGGGTGGTCCCAGGAGCTCTCTACATGGAATAGGCTCTTCATAGGGTGGTCCTAGGAGCTCTCTACATGGAATAGGCTCTTCATAGGGTGGTCCCAGGAGCTCTGTACACCAAATAGGCTCCTTCATAGGGTGGTCCCAGGAGCTCTGTACACAGAATAGACTCTTCATAGGGCGGTCCCAGGAGCTCTGTACATGGAATAGGCTCCTTCATAGGGTGGTCCCAGGAGCTCTGTACACACTTGTTACATTGTTGCTGTGCGATTTCTTCTACGTCAGTCATATACCTTCTTACTAAATGTCCCCGCACATGTTATATGTTGTATGTTAGAGGACATGTCCCCGCACATGTTGTATGTTAGAGGGCGATAGAATGATATCACATACATGTACCTAACGCCTCACTTAGAATAAAAAATAGGAAAAACCGTAAAGAAAACACTTTTTTTTCACAAGTTTTGATTTATTTTATTAGAGTATAAAATATATATTTTTAGATCATTTTATTTTACACTTTATTTTATTTTTTTACCAGGCCTTCGGATATTAACGATCCCTCGATTAATCGGTAATTATTTTGATCGATCAAAGTTCTTTTGATCCGTACTTGCCTCTCCGCCGGCTTCCGGGTCTTCCGTTCGGTGATGTCCATGACGTCACTGGACTCCTCCCCCTTCCCTTCGTTACCCGATGGAGCCGCTTAGGCCGGTGAGTACACATCCCGGCCGGCAGAGTCTTCTGGTGATTGAAAGCAGCAGGGGGCGGGTACATTACCTAGTTTGCTATTGCAAAGTGAAATAGCCAATAGGAATCCAGCGATGCATTCTATGCCTTTGGTTTTTATTCTGACAATTGCAACTGTCAGAATACTAAAACCTATTGCTTCCTGTGCCATCTGCCATCATTTCAGGGGGGTGCTCTCTCCCAGCCCCCCTAACCCCCCTCCGCGGATGGGGGGGAGAGGGCACCCCCCTGAAATTCCTTATTTCATGTTGGGATCCCTGGCAATGACCTATACACATACAGCACGGCAATGGCCTATACACATACAGCACAGCGATGACCTATACACATACAGCACAGCGATGACCTATACACAATACAGCACAGCAATGACTACACATACAGCACAGCAATGGCCTATACACATACAGCACAGCAATGACCTACACAGCACAGCAATGACCTATACACATACAGCACGGCAATGACCTATACACATACAGCACGGCAATGGCCTATACACATACAGCACGGCAATGGCCTATACACATACAGCACGGCAATGGCCTATACACATACAGCACAGCAATGGCCTATACACATACAGCACAGCGATGACCTATACACATACAGCACAGCGATGACCTATACACATACAGCACAGCGATGACCTATACACAATACAGCACAGCAATGACCTATACACATACAGCACGGCAATGGCCTACACAAACTTTAAAACAATAAATAAATGTTGGTTGTCAGGCTGCTCCAAACTTAGGGCCATCCCATAATAACCTCAGAGATGGAGCGTCTCAGCATGGGATCTCAGGGAAGGTTTGTGATTTCGGAGGTCAGAGGATGAGAAGCGATACATTGTAACATTCCTGATCCTGAAATGTATCGCATGGAGGGGACTGACTCCGCCCCCTCTCTGCTGGGGGGATCTTACCTCCGTTACGTGGTAGAGGGGGAAGCG
>NW_017309769.1:0-9892 GCF_000935625.1 Nanorana parkeri | reverse complement strand
CCGACGTCATGTGGAGGCTCCTCCCGATCCCACAGGAAACAAGTCACCCTTAGGTCCGCCTTCTAACCAGCTCATCAGTCTTTGTATTTCCTCGGGCAACCTGAGGGTGCGCGTCACAGGAACGCGGGGAGCCTCCGTATGGCAGATGCCAGGGGGGTTCTCTTTGTAAGTAGGTAACGTAGCTTACCTTGGGCCTCCAGCTTTGCAGGGGGTATGCCGGCTCTCTCTCCCCCTTCAGTGCCCGGCGAGGACCGGAGTGGTGCTGCTCCGTGGCGGGGAGAGGGTGCCACCGGTCAGAGGGGCTGGTCTTGTCTCCGGGAGAATTCTCCACGGCCGGACCGGGTGACCGCGTACGTCACTTCCGGGCGCCGAGGCTGTGTGTTCCAAGCCTCGTTTTCGGCGCAGGGGGAAGGGGAGGGCCTTGGCTGGTAAGTGCCTCATTCTCGGTAGTGACGGAGGCAGCACTGGCGAGGATGTTCCTTCAGGCACCAGCCCGGCACAGGTTTTACCTTCACCAACCTGGTTCCTCTGACTGTTTTCCTGTCTCCACCCGGGGGGTTCCTTGGGCCGGACCTTTTTGTTTTGAGGGGCACTTCTCTTTTTTTCCCTGATATTTGGGGTTGGAGCTTAGCCCCTCCTTGTTTCTGTTTCTCAGGCTAGGACAAGGTGGCAATTAGAAGTTTGCGGTTGCTAGCTGGGCTCTACCTATGCAAAGGCCTTGTGTCGGAAGTGTATTGGCGACCTTCTTTAAGGAAGAGTCCTCGGCAGCCTGTGGTAATATTTTAACAGTTAAAGGAGAAGTACGAGGGCGGGGCTTTCCCCCCCCCATAGTCCTCCTCGGGGACACAAACTCCCGTCACCCTAGGCTCAGTGTATAGGGAGCTACAGCTCGCGGTATACTGAGACGCCGCAGCCGGGATAATTATGTCTGGATCCGCCCAACTCTGTGACTGACAGCTGGCTCTGCCTATCTAGAGGCTGTACCCTCCCCCGTCCGTTCCGCCAGTCAGCGCTGGAGGGGGGAATCCAGCCCCTCCCCTGTCACGGCAGAGAGCAGTGACAGGATCGAGAGGTGAGCGAGCGCCGGTATGTGTTCTCTCACCTCCCGATCTACTGAGCCGACCTGTGACAGTCTCATTGTCACATGTCGCCCCGAACTATGAGGTGAGTGACAAGCCCCTCCCCCTCATAGTTCTCCTTTTAAGGAGGAGTTAGCTTCTACCTTCCAATCCTTCAGGTCAGTTTTAGGTTACCCCGGTGCCAGGTCAGCACCAGCTGCGGCCGGGCACATCCCAGATCGGGGGGGTTATCTGAAGAGGAGCTCGGTGAAGCCGGCCCCTCTCATGGTTATTCTTCTTGGGAAGATTTCAGCGCCCAGGAGGAAGTGTCCTTGGAGGATGGAGATGATTTGCTGGCTGCTATTTCTAGTACTCTGGAGATCCATGAGGAGCAGGTGCTTCCTTCTCGCCATGGTCTCATGTATCCGAGTGTCATCTATTTCCTGTACATAAGGTCCTCTCAGACGCAGTAGTCGGGGAATGGGCGGATCCGGAGAAGAAGAAGCCTCTCGGGTCCACTCATCTCAAGCGGAGGTTCCCGTCTGACGATGACCCGGCTTTGGTGTGGAACAAGACGCCCAAACTGGACGCTGGGTTGGCAAAGGTGTCCAAGAGGTCAGATTTGGCCTTTTGAAGATATGGGTGTTCTCAAAGAGTCATTGGACAAGAAGATGGAGGTCTTGCTTAAAAGAGCCTGGGACTCTATCCTTTCCAACTTAAAGGAGAACTATGAGGGGGGAGGGGCTTGTCACTCACCTCATAGTTCGGGGTGACAATGAGACTGTCACAGGTCGGCTCAGATCGGGAAGTGAGAGAAGACATAGCGGCGCTCGCTCACTTCTCATCCTCACGGCAGAGAGCCGTGCCGGGAGGGGCTGGATTCCCCTCTCCCCGCTCCGATCCTCCCAGCGCTGACTGGCAGAACGGACAGGGGAGGGGGCGGGTACAGCTGGCTCTGCCTCTAGATAGGAGGAGCCAGCTGTCACTCACGCATCTGGGCGGAGCCAGACATAATTATCCCGGCTGCGGCGGTCTCAGTATACCGCGAGCTGTAGCTCCCTATATACTGAGCCTAGGGTGACGCTAGTTTGTGTCCCCGAGGAGAACTATGGGGGAAAGCCCCGACCTCGGAGTTCTCTAAAGCCGGCCCTGGCCACGACTTGTGTGGCTAGGAATTTGGAGTCCTGGCTGTCGCCATTAACCCCTTCATGACTGAGGCCCTTTTTTCATTTTTTGCACCCGTTTTATATTCCACATTTTAGGCCTGAAAATGACGTAAAACCCCCCAAACATTATATAGTTTCTGAATGCCGAGACCCTATACAATATAATGGTGGTAGTTGAAAATTTTTATGTTGCGCAATATTAGCGCAACTCCTTAGTAAACCCCAAAGTTTAGTGACAAATTTAATTAAATGCCCCAAAACACAACAAATTACCCATTTTTTTTAATGAAATATAAAAGATGAGGTTACAACGAGTAAAACGATACCCAACATGCCCAGTTTACAGATTGCGTGCGACCGTGAAACGGCGAAAAACTGCAGTACCCCAAAAAGTCAATAAAAGACACTTTAAAAGCCCCCACAGGTCATCAATTTAGAAATACCCCAAAATACTGGCCCTAGGATTATTGCTCTCACTCCGGCGTGCGCGGCGATACCCAACATGTGTAGCGCGTTCGTCGTTTTCATGCGTAGGCGCACCCGACGCGTGTTTACGTGGCAACGCGGGGGCGGGGGACTTTTAATTTTTTTGTTATTATTAGATTTATTTTATTTCATTTTAATTTTAAAAACTGTTTTTTTTTTTTTTTTACTTTACTTTGACTGCTATCACATGGGGGGGCTTGCAAGCCCCCCCATGTAATAGCAGATGGTGGTGACAGGTCCTCTTTAAGGTGATGCTGGGGGTCCAAAAGACCCCCCCTAGTGTCACCTTTACACTGGAAATAAGCTATTGAAGTGCAGATCGCAGGCTGCAGGAGCCCAGAACTGACAGCCCAGTGACAGGAAGTGATGCAATCTGGAGGGGATCGATGAACGGAAGTTCCCCGACCTCCTTCCCAGCTCCCCGCGGACACAAAGATCGCCGGGCCCGTAGGAGGGGCAACGGAGCCGGGAAGCACGGCGGGGGTGTCCGGCGGGGGGTCCCTTCTTCGGGACGCAGAAGCCACCTGGCGACAGGTAAGTAGCCAGGATCGCTTCTGTTGTAAAGCCGACAGTCGGCTCTACAAGTTTAAACAGAGTCCCGGCGGCAAAAGTCGCCAGGAGGAACAGCCCCGATGCTGGCGACGTACACTGCACGTTGTCAGTCACGAAGGGGTTAAGGACCCGCTTACTCTCCGGTACGCGTAGGGAACACTTGCTGGAGTCTTTTCCACTTCTGTGTAAGGCGGTGAGTTGCGGATGCCTCGGCTGAGCCAGGTCACCGGCACGCTCTTTCCGCGGGGCTCTATGGCTCAAGGCCCGGCAGGGGGATACGGCCTCCAAGCTTCGGTTGTGTAACATCCCCTTTTCAGGTGATTGGCGCAGAATTGGAAAGAACAGCTGATAAAAAGAAATGCTTCCCGGAGAAGAAGCCTTTTCGGAGGTTTGGTTGGAGAACGGGTACTGGCCCTAAGGGGGGGAGGGAAGAGGTTCCCAAAAAGCGTTGGACAGGCCATAGGGGTGGGGGCAGAGGAGGGATTCTCTTTAGCCCGCTCCTGCGTCCAAGCCACAGTGACTGTCCGCTTCCAGCGGGAGGAAGACTCGGGGACTGGTCACATCTGATCAGTTTATTTTACCTCTGCTCCGGGACGGTTACACGTTGGAGTTCAACGATGTTCCTCCAAAGCGGTTTTTGGTCACAAGGCTTCCAGGGCAAAGGGACAAAGCAGAGGCTCTCTGTCTCCTGCGGGGGGATTTGGTGGACCAGAAGGCGGGTCGCTGTGTTAGAGGAAGGACGGGGATTTTATTCTCATGTAATTCTGGTCCAGGGAAGTTTCGGGTGATTCTCAATCTGAAACCATGAAATGGGGCGATTTGTATACAAGAGGTTCAGAATGGAGTCGCTATTCTCCATCAAAACCCTCTTACAGCCCGGGACCTTCATGGCTACTCGAGGGGAAACCCTCTTACAGCCCGGGACCTTCATGGCTATTCTCCATCAAAAACCTCACAGCCCGGGACCTTCATGGCTACTCGAGGGGAAAACCTCTCACAGCCCGGGGCCTTCATGGCTACTCGAGGGGAAACCCTCTTACAGCCCGGGGCCTTCATGGCTACTCGAGGGGAAAACCTCTCACAGCCCGGGGCCTTCATGGCTACTCGAGGGGAAAACCTCTCACAGCCCGGGGCCTTCATGGCTACTCGAGGGGAAACCCTCTCACAGCCCGGGGCCTTCATGGCTACTCGCGGGGAAAACCTCTCACAGCCCGGGGCCTTCATGGCTACTCGAGGGGAAAACCTCTCACAGCCCGGGGCCTTCATGGCTACTCGAGGGGAAACCCTCTCACAGCCCGGGGCCTTCATGGCTACTCGCGGGGAAAACCTCTCACAGCCCGGGACCTTCATGGCTACTCGAGGGGAAAACCTCTCACAGCCCGGGGCCTTCATGGCTACTCGAGGGGAAACCCTCTCACAGCCCGGGGCCTTCATGGCTACTCGCGGGGAAAACCTCTCACAGCCCGGGGCCTTCATGGCTACTCGAGGGGAAAACCTCTCACAGCCCGGGGCCTTCATGGCTACTCGCGGGGAAAACCTCTCACAGCCCGGGGCCTTCATGGCTACTCGAGGGGAAAACCTCTCACAGCCCGGGGCCTTCATGGCTACTCGAGGGGAAACCCTCTTACAGCCCGGGACCTTCATGGCTACTCGAGGGGAAAACCTCTCACAGCCCGGGGCCTTCATGGCTACTCGAGGGGAAACCCTCTTACAGCCCGGGACCTTCATGGCTACTCGAGGGGAAACCCTCTTACAGCCCGGGACCTTCATGGCTACTCGAGGGGAAACCCTCTTACAGCCCGGGACCTTCATGGCTACTCGAGGGGAAACCCTCTCACAGCCCGGGACCTTCATGGCTACTCGAGGGGAAACCCTCTTACAGCCCGGGACCTTCATGGCTACTCGAGGGGAAACCCTCTTACAGCCCGGGGCCTTCATGGCTACTCGAGGGGAAACCCTCTCACAGCCCGGGACCTTCATGGCTACTCGAGGGGAAACCCTCTCACAGCCCGGGACCTTCATGGCTACTCGAGGGGAAAACCTCTTACAGCCCGGGACCTTCATGGCTACTCGAGGGGAAACCCTCTCACAGCCCGGGGCCTTCATGGCTACTCGAGGGGAAAACCCTCTCACAGCCCGGGGCCTTCATGGCTATTCTCCATCAAAAACCTCACAGCCCGGGGCCTTCATGGCTATTCTCCATCAAAAACCTCACAGCCCGGGACCTTCATGGCTACTCGAGGGGAAAACCTCTCACAGCCCGGGGCCTTCATGGCTACTCGAGGGGAAACCCTCTTACAGCCCGGGGACCTTCATGGCTACTCGAGGGGAAAACCTCTTACAGCCCGGGACCTTCATGGCTACTCGAGGGGAAACCCTCTCACAGCCCGGGGCCTTCATGGCTACTCGAGGGGAAAACCCTCTCACAGTCCGGGGCCTTCATGGCTATTCTCCATCAAAAACCTCACAGCCCGGGGCCTTCATGGCTATTCTCCATCAAAAACCTCACAGCCCGGGACCTTCATGGCTACTCGAGGGGAAACCCTCTTACAGCCCGGGGCCTTCATGGCTACTCGAGGGGAAACCCTCTTACAGCCCGGGGCCTTCATGGCTACTCGAGGGGAAACCCTCTTACAGCCCGGGGCCTTCATGGCTAATCGAGGGGAAACCCTCTTACAGCCCAGGGCCTTCATGGCTATTCTCCATCAAAAACCTCTCTCAGCCCGGGACCTTCATGGCTACTCGAGAGGAAAACCTCTTACAGCCCGGGGCCTTCATGGCTACTAGAGGGGAAGACCTCTCACAGCCCGGGGCCTTCATGGCTACTCGAGGGGAAACCCTCTTACAGCCCGGGGCCTTCATGGCTACTCGAGGGGAAACCCTCTTACAGCCCGGGGCCTTCATGGCTACTCGAGGGGAAACCCTCTCACAGCCCGGGGCCTTCATGGCTACTCGAGGGGAAAACCTCTTACAGCCCGGGGCCTTCATGGCTACTCGAGGGGAAAACCTCTCACAGCCCGGGGCCTTCATGGCTACTCGAGGGGAAAACCTCTCACAGCCCGGGGCCTTCATGGCTACTCGAGGGGAAAACCTCTTACAGCCCGGGGCCTTCATGGCTACTCGAGGGGAAACCCTCTTACAGCCCGGGACCTTCATGGCTACTCGAGGGGAAAACCTCACAGCCCGGGACCTTCATGGCTACTCGAGGGAAAACCCTCTTACAGCCCGGGACCTTCATGGCTACTCGAGGGGAAACCCTCTTACAGCCCGGGACCTTCATGGCTACTCGAGGGGAAACCCTCTCACAGCCCGGGACCTTCATGGCTACTCGAGGGAAAACCCTCTTACAGCCCGGGACCTTCATGGCTACTCGAGGGGAAACCCTCTTACAGCCCGGGACCTTCATGGCTACTCGAGGGGAAACCCTCTCACAGCCCGGGACCTTCATGGCTACTCGAGGGGAAACCCTCTTACAGCCCGGGACCTTCATGGCTACTCGAGGGGAAACCCTCTTACAGCCCGGGACCTTCATGGCTACTCGAGGGGAAACCCTCTCACAGCCCGGGACCTTCATGGCTACTCGAGGGAAAACCCTCTCACAGCCCGGGACCTTCATGGCTACTCGAGGGGAAACCCTCTTACAGCCCGGGACCTTCATGGCTACTCGAGGGGAAACCCTCTTACAGCCCGGGACCTTCATGGCTACTCGAGGGGAAACCCTCTCACAGCCCGGGACCTTCATGGCTACTCGAGGGGAAACCCTCTTACAGCCCGGGACCTTCATGGCTACTCGAGGGGAAACCCTCTTACAGCCCGGGACCTTCATGGCTACTCGAGGGGAAACCCTCTCACAGCCCGGGACCTTCATGGCTACTCGAGGGGAAACCCTCTTACAGCCCGGGACCTTCATGGCTACTCGAGGGGAAACCCTCTTACAGCCCGGGACCTTCATGGCTACTCGAGGGGAAACCCTCTCACAGCCCGGGACCTTCATGGCTACTCGAGGGGAAACCCTCTTACAGCCCGGGACCTTCATGGCTACTCGAGGGGAAACCCTCTCACAGCCCGGGACCTTCATGGCTACTCGAGGGGAAACCCTCTTACAGCCCGGGACCTTCATGGCTACTCGAGGGGAAACCCTCTCACAGCCCGGGACCTTCATGGCTACTCGAGGGGAAACCCTCTTACAGCCCGGGACCTTCATGGCTACTCGAGGGGAAACCCTCTTACAGCCCGGGACCTTCATGGCTACTCGAGGGGAAACCCTCTCACAGCCCGGGACCTTCATGGCTACTCGAGGGGAAACCCTCTTACAGCCCGGGACCTTCATGGCTACTCGAGGGGAAACCCTCTCACAGCCCGGGACCTTCATGGCTACTCGAGGGGAAACCCTCTTACAGCCCGGGACCTTCATGGCTACTCGAGGGGAAACCCTCTTACAGCCCGGGACCTTCATGGCTACTCGAGGGGAAACCCTCTCACAGCCCGGGACCTTCATGGCTACTCGAGGGGAAACCCTCTTACAGCCCGGGACCTTCATGGCTACTCGAGGGGAAACCCTCTTACAGCCCGGGGCCTTCATGGCTACTCGAGGGGAAACCCTCTCACAGCCCGGGACCTTCATGGCTACTCGAGGGGAAACCCTCTTACAGCCCGGGACCTTCATGGCTACTCGAGGGGAAACCCTCTCACAGCCCGGGACCTTCATGGCTACTCGAGGGGAAACCCTCTTACAGCCCGGGACCTTCATGGCTACTCGAGGGGAAACCCTCTCACAGCCCGGGGCCTTCATGGCTACTCGAGGGAAAACCCTCTTACAGCCCGGTACCTTCATGGCTACTCGAGGGGAAACCCTCTTACAGCCCGGGGCCTTCATGGCTACTCGAGGGGAAACCCTCTTACAGCCCGGGGCCTTCATGGCTACTGGAGGCTTTTCAGTAGTTTCTCTGGCTGGCAGTCAGAATTGGCCCCGAAATTCATCATTACCGGTTCCGGTCTCTCCTCGGCTCCGCGTATTTCCACGGAGGTGTTGTCACCCCTGAGACTTCAGGGGAATCGGTATAATTCTCTATCTAGACGACGTTCTGTTAGCGGCCTCAGCCAGCCGGTTGGAGAGCGGCCTAGCTGTGACTCAAGCTTGCAGGCAGGATCTGGGTTGGATACAGAATCTTCCGAAGTCCAACCGAATCCCTTCCCAGGAAATCCAGAAGCTTGGTTACGTTCTCAATACGGTGAGGCCGAGCACCTACCTTCCCGGGGACAAGATTCTGAGGGTGGGGGCTGCAGGGGAATCGGTCAATCAGGTTAAAGGTCCCCACACACCTTACGATAATGGCGGGAAATCCCACTGCTGTGTGGTCGCACGACTTTGAACTTACGGACATGTGCGAAAACCCGCCGAGCATCGTACGATGGTGTGTGGCATGTCTGTACGATAACAGCCGTATGGGCTGGTGTGCGCAAGCACAAGGGTCCTTCAGAAGTTTATGCAGGAAGTGACGAGGCTCGTTCTGATTGCACCCTATTGGCCGAGGAGAGCTTGGTTCACTCTGTAGCTTTCCCTCGCGGATCGGCCGCATTGGACTCTTCCTGTCAGATCGGACTTGATCTCTCAGGGACCGGTCTTGCATCCGGAGGTGGACAGATTCAGACTCGCGGCCTTCTATCTGAGGAGGACATTTTGAGGGGACGGATTTCTCCTGCATAGCCGTACGCTGGTAACTAGGAAGATATATGGCAAAGTGTGGAAGACATTTAACGCTTGGAGACGTAGGGACTCAGGGATTCCGGCCGTCCTGGATTTCCTTCAGGCGGGGGCAGGTAAGGGCCTTGCGCTCAGTACTTTGCAGGTGTCAGCACTTGGTGTGTTTCTGCAGGAGTCCCTGGCCTCGGGAGAATGCGGCCACTTCCTGTTAGGACAATGCCTCAATGGGATTTATCCCTGGTCCTGCGGGGGCTGACTGTGTCCCCCTTTGGTCGAGGCGTCCCCGCGGGATATCACCTTTCTATCACCTCAGCCCGTAGGATTTCCCAGCTTCGGGCCCTGTCAGTCAGGGAGCCCTTGTTGTTGGTTTTCGAGGATCGGATTGTCCTGAGGACCCATCCGGCCCTTTTACCGACGGGATCTTCTACCTTCCACCGGTCGCAGGAGATTGTCCGAAGCCGGCAAATGCAGAGGAATCGGCCTTCAGCTGTCTCCTACATTACCTACTAACCCCGTACACCTTGGTGGAGTAGGGAACGCACATTCATTCTTCACCATCCAGTTTGTACCTCAGTTGGCCTGGACCTGGGGGGAGGGGCCCTGGACCTTGGGGGAGGGGCCCTATACCGGAGGTGTTGCAGGACCTGTCTCTGGTATGTGACACTGAATGTGGACTTCTTGGCTTCCAACAAACTGGTCCGGTACGAGGATCCTCCAGCGGTGGGGGTGTGCACATCATTTCCTTCCCCTATACTCCACGCTATTGACATGTTAACATCCTGGTGTTCCCCCTCGCTCTGGATTGCCCCAGGTGGATGTTGTACTCCAACCTGATCAGACTCCTAGTGGACGCTCCCTGGGCCTGATCTTCTCTCAGGACTGGTTTGCTCCATGGCTGCTGAAGGACAGAAGCTTCTTTGAAACTG
>NW_017309768.1:50461-50993 GCF_000935625.1 Nanorana parkeri | reverse complement strand
TCAGAGGCAAGAATGCCTGTCAGGCTTTGCACGGCTGAAGATTCGATGGGCTGCAAGATAAAATCACAAGCATGTCTCCCCACCTCCTTGCCCTTTGGCATTGGAAGGGTTAAATTCTTTTCAGGCAACCAGACACTTGGGATGCATTGCTCACTTTTGCATCTTGGTACATCATTGGTATTTGCATGATTGGACACTTTAACCTGTTTATCACTATTTGTTATTGTGGAGGGCTTTCGCTCGGAGTAACCTCCATTAAAAAAGGATTTTTAGATTTTGCAGAGAGGACGTTGGATATCTTTTCCAGCTGTTCTGCCAAAGCACCAAATTGGTTCTGCATTTGGTCCATTCTATCATATAAATTGCTTCTATTTTTCCAATGACCCTTGGGAGGTGGGTTTTTGGAATTAGAAGCCTGCGATTTACCAGAACCTTCTGATTCAGAACCATTTTGGACTTCTGGGCCATGCTGGAACTTCCTGAAATTACCCCTCTGATATCTCCTGAAAGGAATGAACTGTCTTTTTACATA
>NW_017309768.1:48566-49044 GCF_000935625.1 Nanorana parkeri | reverse complement strand
TTTAATTGTTCCGCCAATTCACATATTACATAAAGAAATTCCGGCCACGATTTAAGTACCAGGAGATCTTTATCTTTCTTTGTTTTAGCTTCAACTATGTGACAGAGATATCCAGTAACACGTGATTCATCAGACCAAACATAATTTACATATTCTGCAATTCTACTTTTCATTGCAGCTACCCATTCATTAATATACTCTTTGATATCCAATCTTTCTTTGACAAAAGACATCACATGATATTTGACCTGTTCTCTGGTCTCTGTATTATGCATACCAGTCTCAGCTTCTGCGCCAGACTGACTTGATCCACTACCACCACTGTTGATTTCAGACATTTTCAATATTGCAACAAACAGCAATAACCAATTAATGAAAATGGCAACAAAATATCCTATTTTGCACAATGATACTTTGTTTCAAAGTTAGGCAAATCCCGCTGGGGCCTCCAAATATGTCAGAATGTTTATACTGCTCT
>NW_017309768.1:0-46946 GCF_000935625.1 Nanorana parkeri | reverse complement strand
CTATGAAATCGATTCCTTTTGGCCCAATAGTTCTGACAGAATGTCCCTTGACATCCTCATATCTAACACACTGTATTAGCCATGATGACTCACAGGTCATTAGAGTGCTGGAGCGCAAGGCAAGAGTCTAGTAGCCAGGTGGGATTGAGGATACTATGAGTATATCCTTTTATTGTACCAAAGAGATGGTTGATGAGTTATGGAAAGGAGGTTCTTCTTTAAAGCAAACATTACCTTTTGTTAGTGTTTTTGCATATAAGCCAATTCAGTGATCCTTTCACATATTTTAGTCACAAGAAATAATATATCCATTTGCAGACACTTTAATACATGACCATATTTCTTTGTAGGAATTTGAACTTTCATTAACATGCTTATTCCGTGCTAAGAAAATTTAATTTCTAATAGGTTGTGACTGTATCCTGCGCATTAATGGCATTTTAAATCTACTTATTAAATAAGCCACAAAAATGGTCACCAATACTAAACAAATTCATTTTGCAGATTCATACATTTGCCTTAGCTACAGTCAAACAACAACCAACGTTACATATGCATTTGATGATGTGAAAATTAAAGAAACTGTAATACCAATACCCGATTAGTAGTACACACTTGATTATCTAATTACCAAATAAAGATGATGCTACATCTTTTTTTTTTAGACTGTGGTTGTAATCCATTTGGATCCTTGCCATCCTCAGTGTGTGATGCTGTTACTGGACAGTGCCAATGTCAGAATCTTGCCACAGGCCAATACTGTGATGAGTGCATTGTGAGTATAAACTGTATTCCTTTTAATATTCTGCCCTATATATGTACATAACTTGGCATAACAGGATCCCAATGCAGAAGCGACACACTCGGAAGACTCACAGCATAATGTCCAGATCATGCTAAGCCTCCTGGTTACCATTATTTCATTAAATGGTATATCATATATTCTTTTCTGTGACATGTACACATCATAATCTTGTAAGGCACCCAACAGTGGCTAAAGGTGCCCGTTTCAAATCCCGCGCAAGTCAACTAATATTTAATTTAAAGTTTTTGTTTTTTTTCCTTTGCTTTTGAATTGGCATTCTCCTAACATTCCTACCAGACCTAAAGGGTCTGGTATGAATTGGGGGGAAACTCAGGCTTTTTTTTTCATCTTCTGCAGACCAAAAAAAAAAAGTCATTTTTGTTCCCCCTAATGTCATTTTGAAGCGAACGAAATTCGTTATTGGGCGAATTCTGTTGCATCAAAATGATTTTTTTTTTTTTACTTTTCGGATTTTCGGACGGGAGCGCGCGGCCAAGACGGGGTATGTTTAAACCGCTGTTAAAGCGGTTTTTTTACAACTTTTTGCATATATATACTGCTTGCTAGCCTCATATATAAGCAAAAAAGCCGGAGGGTTTGATAACCCTTTAATACTCACCTGATCCCTGGAACAACTGACAAGCACAGACTCCCGTATCTCACGCTGTCAGAATATGCATACTAAACGTGCCGGTTACTATTTAAACCGGCGCTGTGTGCAGCTTCACACGCTATTAGCGTATCGGGGAAGCCGGCTGCGCATTTTGCTCTAGCTACGCAAATAGCGTATCTTCTCAGAAGCTGCACACCGCGGTTTAAATAGTAACCGGCATGCTCTGAATGCATATTCTGACAGCATGAGAGGCGGGGCACTGCAATGGTCAGTGGATCGGATCAGGTGAGTATTAAAAAAACAATAAAACATTTAAAATGACACAGGATTTTATTTTTAAAATATCACCTTACCGTAGCCTGGTGGTCAGTGGGGCTCCCTGGACCCTGGTTGTGGGGGGTCTGTTGTGGCCGCAGCTGCTCCATCCCTCTGCCGTCTTTCTGCACATCCGACACTCCCTGCCAGTGGCGTAGTGGGGGGGGGCACCTACGGCCGCCACCGCAGCTCCCGGTCAGCCCGCCCGCATCAGACCCGGCTCTCTAATCTAGCGTCTGCCTAATCTAGCCAGCTCGAATTGCATACTGGCTGAATCAGGCAGACGTGGCCCTCTAAACTGTAGGCACTGTAGAGGGCCCCCCTTCAGGAGCGACCCCCTCGCTACGCCACTGGCACCGGCCCTCTAAACAGGCAACTGTGCTGGGCCCCCCCAGGCTGAGGCCCCGGTGAGTCCGCACCGGCTGCACCGGCGGTAGTTCCGCCACTGATTCCAACTTCACAACACTTATTTTTATAGATGACCAATTGAATTGTGGCTTTACCTGTTGACTCAATGCTTAGTCCACATCTAACACTTCAGTATGGGTAAATAACCCTTCAAATGCAATTTTTGTTTTCATTATGATAAGTATAAATATCTATTTTTGTTGCATTCTAGCCTGGTTATTGGGGGCTTGGGAACAGCCTGTATCCTTGTTCTGCATGTAACTGTGATATTGGAGGAGCACGCAGTGTTGGGTAAGTCTAACATTTAACACTTAATGAAGTTATGATGAGTTTGTATAGTTTGTTGCATATTTGCTTAGTTTAAAAGAATGTTACTGCTAATAAGATAACAATTTCTTGCTACATACATACCTGCAGCATGCTTTCTTGTGGGAATACAGATTACTTCTATGCAGTGTTACTCCATTTTGTTAATATTTCATAGTAAAATTAATTGACATTGACAATGAAAAAGCCAACAATTAGTAGCTCCTAAAGAATAACTCCGGGCAGAATAAAAAAAACCCTTGCAGTGGGGCTAAGGGTTAAGTGTCTATTTTGGTCTAGGGACTAATATAAAAATAATATACTCACCTGATCCTCTTTCCTTCCTGGCTGCTAGACTGGTCCACGCAGCCTCTATTCCCCTCTGCTCCAGTGGTCTATTGACCTGTGAGTCATCACATCTAATAGGGTGTATTATTCCACTGCCAGAGCTTATGGGGAGAGAGAGATGAGCGGCCCCTGCCACAGGATCGAGGATCGGGTGAGTATATCTTCTTTATTTGGTCTCCTAGAGAAAAGCGAGCAGTTAACCCTTGCAGTGTGGGGGTAGCCCCACTGCAAGGGTTAATTTTTATTCTGCCTGGAGTTCTTTCTAAACATCAACTGAATTTAGAAAACAAAGCCCACCTGCCCAAAGCTTCTTCATTAAAGCTTATCTGTAGCAGGCCATCACAGGTCCGAAAACTGCCTTGCTGCTTTGGTTACTTACTAAATAGGTGGCAAGAATATATATATTTTTAAACTAAGGAAGAGGATTATTCAAAGATAGCCAGGGAAGTGGGTTCATTCGGGCAGGATTTTTTTTCCTTTGTTTTATATTTCTTAATAGCTTCATTGGTTATATAAAGTCGCCACATGTTGATGTAATTTTACAGTCCATCAAAAGAATGAGAAGCAAGAAAGTGCCTTGTCAATGGACTGATCTCTTGTGAAAAGATGTAAAATTCATATTTGTATTTCTTCTTTTTATTCTTATAGATGTTCTCAGAGTACTGGTCAGTGTGACTGCCTTCCTAATATAGTGGGCATTCAGTGTAACCAGCCAGCAGATGGATATTACTTCATACGCCTTGACTATTACATCTATGAGGCAGAGAAAGCCCAGGCACTCTCTGGATCAGCAACCATAGTGAGTTACACAGTTAGTTTCT
Source organism: Nanorana parkeri (assembly GCF_000935625.1). NCBI lineage: Eukaryota > Metazoa > Chordata > Amphibia > Anura > Dicroglossidae > Nanorana > Nanorana parkeri. Next base: position 43,330 of record NW_017309768.1, on the reverse strand, counting down.
CTTTAAAACAATAGTTTGAAGGAAAATCAAGTCCAATATTATTTTATTGAAAGGTCATAATCGCCACCAGTTTCTGCAGATCTTGAATATGCTTTTTACCACTCTCATTTGAACCTCATATGATGCAGCTTTCATTCATGTTTTAGGAATGTTTTTCTTCTGGAATACTAACCTTGTCCCACACAACTTTTATCCAGAGATAATTATTTAAATTGGCTCATTCAATATACCAGGTAACTTAGTCAACGACTCCAGAACAGGCAAAATAATTTTATACCTGAATATGATATTTCAGGTATTAAAGTGACATTAAACCCTCAGATTTTTTAACATAAACCAATACTGTAATGTGTGCCTTACTGTAATCCATGGTTGTTTCCCTTCTCGTTGCTGCTCTTCCTTTTAAATCCTCATGTCTTCTCATGCTGGGCAGAACTTCCCTTTTCAGCTCAGGGCCTCTTCCTGTAGTGCTGGCTCAGGTTACAAGCCTATGGAAACGTATACACAGACACCGTGTATCCATTCCTGAGACAAGGCAGTCTGCTGCAAAACAGAAGTTCTGCAGAGCATGAGAACAGATACCGATTTAAAAGGAAGAGCAGCAAAGAGAAGGGCAACAACCATGGATTACAGTAAAGCACACATTACAGTATTGTTTTATGTTAAAAAATCTGAGGGTTTAATGTCACTTTAAGTTTGCCAGCAGGTTATTTGTACTGTGATTCCTCGTGCAGTTTGCTCCTTAGATAAGCTGTAACTTTAATCATCTATTTTTTCTCTAGACCAGCAGCAGTAGTACTTGTAACTTAAAATTTTCTACAAAATGTATTTTTATGTTTAAATATCAACGCAGTACAAAAAAATCTAATATTAGAACAAGTCAATGTTTGGGTGTACATTCTTGAAAGCAGTACATGTGAATCAGATTGATCAGTTGGTGTTGTTTTTTTCAATAAAATATAGTCAAATAGAGTGGCAGATGGACTGATACACTGTAGCTTTTCTACATTACCAAAATTGGCACCAGAATATTTTGGTCACTGTTAGCTGAAAGTGAAAAATATAGTCTTGGATGGCTGCTTTAGTGGTTCCAAACACAGCTTTTATTTCCCATGACAAAGACAAATGGCTGATTTATTAAAGGTGTTGAGAAGGTGATGTAACCCATGCATCACAGATGCATCCTGGGAAGATTACATCACACTGCATTGCTGGGGAAATCTTATCTTTAAATCTGACTAGTTCCTTTTCATTAACTCGAGTATTCAAATATGCCATGTACTCACACTGATTAAAACCAGTCTCAGAATTCACTTACCTTCATCAATAGTGTCAGACATGGTTCTATATGGACTGGAAATTATTTGACACGAGAAAGAATTGATACTGACGAGCCCTGCACCCTCACACCGTTGCTGCACTCTATTCTAAGAAAATAAGAAAATATGGGAATGCCCTTTCTTATATAAGCGATAACTGAACAATAAGTACCAAACCAAATACCATAGTTATCTTTATGTGACCTCCATTACCTTTTAGAAATCACAAAATATACGCTTCTAGCAATGGTCTGCTTAAATACTATCATTTGGATTTTCAGGTTAATCCAACACCTATGCCAAAATGCCAGGATTATTTCTTGAAACAAGGAATAGATTTTCGATTTGAGAATGACAGAATAATACTTAAATCGATGCCAAAAAGAAGTGTACGAGAACGACGACAGGCACAGGTACATGATTTATGTCTTACCCACAGCCCATAATGTATATTGGTCTCTTGCAGGATTTCTTATCCCCTCAACATGCCTTACTTCCGTGGTATTAACTATTTATGTTCAACTTGGCCTATACCTCTTTGTCATCTGGTTTGCTTTTTTAAATGTTATAAGCACTCCTCACCCTTTCTTTTCTTGCCCTTATATATTCTAAAATGTCTGAATGTTTATTGTTCTCATTCTTCATAGTTTGTTCTAACACAGTGCTTCAGAATGTTCTCAACACTTTACATTTCTGTTTATTTTATAAATGAAAATCAACTGGGTGCACACGTTTCTTTTAAATCTTAACTGAGCCATGCCCTTATCATACCTCTGTCATGAGAGATGTATTGAAAATGCTAGTATACTGTAAAAGAGTGCCAGAAAAGTGTCAAATCTACTTATGTTTGTATTTGTTTTGGGTCAGCGACCCAAACAGCATTGAAGTCAGCTAAGCACTGGAATGACAGCCAGGGAACTAGCATTCTCAATGGAGAGTTTAGCCTATATTATACATCTCATGAGTGTACCTTTAACTCAATGTAAAATCCATTGAAATAGGTCACAACATCCATAAAATATGTACTATAATACTTATGTACCAGAAGAAAGGTGGAGATGGGAAAGGTAGCAAGAAAACAGTTGATCTTTTCTTGCCAAACTTTTCATGCCACACAGCTCTTCAATGCTCTGTTGATCAACAATGCATCATACACTGCAAAGCACATCTTTATATACCCATAGTAATTAACCCTTAATAGAAAATATAATCAACAGGTCACCTCAAAACTAAAACCATACAATCCAACCATCATGCTGATGACAGGTTCAACCCCTTATTTGGTTTGAAGTTTTACAGTCCGGTAATAAAACTGATCTATAAAAGAAGTCGAGAGTCTTCACGCAATACGTTGTGTGAATATTCACTTCAGTTATCATATGAAAAGCAAATTCCTGTTCACTTTGAATACGCAATAATGTACAAATAAAATAAGTAAACAGGGCTTCTCACATGGTTGAATAACTGAAATGAATTTCAGACAATTGATTAAGTCAACTTTCTAAATTCCTTTAGTGAATCAGCCCAACTTTCTATGTTGCTTAATATATACATTTCTGTTCAAGTACATTCTGCTTATCTTCATACATTTACTGCACAATCAGCTAAACTTGTTTTGTTATTGTTGTGTCATGCTAACTAGGATCTTATTGTTGGTTTCTATGCTTCTTCCTTTCTAATCTTACTATTCCTATCAATTAATAGTATTGTAACATTACACATACATAATTTATTATGCACTCGTTGCAGCTCTTTATAAAAATTGTCGTTTATTTCGTCCCCTGTGTCTACTGTAGGAACATTTATTAATTAGTTCATTAACATTTTACACCGTTTGTGGAAGGGGGGAAGGATATTATATATTGACAATAAAATTGTCACCAAGGAACTCTAGCTCAAACATAAATGACTAAGATGTTTACCTCTATCTAGGAAATTGTTCCATTTGGTACAAAAGGTGTTGTGGAACTCGTATTAAGGCAGCCAATACCAGGCAAACCAGTGACTTGGACAGGACCTGGATTTGCACGTGTTCTACATGGTGCTGGACTGAGATTTACTGTCAATAACATTCCATACTCCATGGATTTCATTATTGCAATCCGATATGAGCCAGAGGTAAGGTGCTCCATGTTTATGAATGTGAAAAATTACTATATTCATTCAGTTAAACCTTTTTAATACCATTATCCTGATTATACATTCTCCCCCAGAAGAGTTTTCTTGTTTTATAGACATACCAACAACTGTGGCAGACTTTAAAATTACCATCCTATGTAAATTACATCAAATCTGTACATAATCTAGGCTTAAAATCATAATAGTAAAACAACATAAAATGATGGTATGCTAAACTGTGGGATACAATAACAGAACCTTAAGTCCTTTATTTATTTATTTTATACGTATTATTATTTTGTGTATTACTGCTAATGAGTGCAGGTATACATAATGTATATACATTTCTAGGAGTTCTAGGTGCACATATCTTCTTATATGTGTAGAGTACACATCTATTTGCATGTGCACAACGTACACTACCACCTATGCAGATTTTCAAAAAGGTTTTTTTTCTTTATGACTACTCATGCACATTATACTGTCGCAAGGACAGCTATGCCCTCAATGCAACATATACACCAAATAATAAGTTGGAGATCCAGTGATTATAAGGTTGCCTGGCCATTTGAAGTGCGTTGCAATTCTCCCGCTACCATAGCTGCCACATGTGATCATGTCCCATGTCATAAGAGGTGTTTTTTTATGGTACTAAATTGAGACATCATGAGTTTAAACAGACCTGTGAAGTCTCGCCTATGTTTTGAAAATGGAGACTGGTATCTCTATCTGCCCTCTACAGGGACAGGACCTTCTCAGTACTATCATTTACAGGTTTGTGTTGGAGGAACAAGCACCAGAAGAAATGAGTGAGACTTCTTTTCTCATCCCTTTTATATATATGGCCAGCAGACCATCAGCTGCAGAATCACATTCACATTTACTGCAGGAGACTCCACGCAGAAATGAGGACAAGCTGAAGTTGAAAGCAGAAGTTGAAAAAATAAATATGATATTTCCATTCTGCTAGTAAAATAACATCTTTAAAAGTGAAAGGGTTAAGTGTAAGTGCCCAAACTAAGCAGAAAATGTTAGTCCCCAATGTTGCAAAGCTCCATCATACGCCAACCCAAAATGAATGTGCTCCCAAGACATAAGACATAATTTTCAATAATTCTATCTTGAAAATTATTAGTACCTATAGCACAAAATATTGCATAATGTCTGTTACTGTACTTCTGTTTGTATGTGTTTATATAGTCAACAGAGGACTGGACAGCAAGAATTATGGTTAACCTCCCTAATGGTGGATTAAGTGAACGCTGCAGAAACAACAAACTTCCGCCTGAAGGATATACACTTCAACTGATTGCCACTAACAGGTAAAACATAATTCAGTTTTAAAATGTATTGAAACTATGTACACCAATACAAAAATAACACAGTTGTTACAAATGAACATATTCATATGTGCAAATTAATTGCCAAGGAGTGAATCAGTCTGTTTGTCAGTCTTTTACCTGACAATCGATCTTATTGTATTCAATGAAACAGTTGATAATGTTTAATTATGTGTTTATTTTCCATTTTAGTTGTTTGAGATAACATTCATTTCTTGATTGTTTATTTAAAGGGCCACTCAACCGTTTTACTTTAATTTGACTTATAAAATTAAGGGACATTGACTCCATGTTTTACTTATAGAAGAACTCGGCATATGAAATCTTAACCCTTGCGGAAGTTCTACCCCTACACTGCAAGAATGAAGTGCTCATTTTGTCTAGGGAGCTAAAATAAGAAAGATATACTCACCTGAATCTCTGACCAACCTGCAGCCTCCCTCCTCCTCCATTCCTGTAAGTCATTAAGTCCAATACACTGTATTGAATGTGAGGATGTCAAGGCACAGTCCATCGCCAGAGCAGAGGGGAAGGCTGCAGGAACCGAACTAGCAGCCAGGTGAGTCTGATATTCAAGTGAGTATAACTTTGTTATTTTAGCTCCCAAGTCAAAATGAGCACAAAGAAGGATTCTGGGCATATGAAATATTAACCCTTGCAGTGAAGCTACCCCTGCACTGCAAGGGTTAAGATTTCATATGCCCAGACTTCTTCTTTAATAAACAATTGAAATCATTAAGGTACAATAAACTTTTTGTGGTCCACCTAGCTCTCCACTTGACATTTGCTAAAATATTAGTGTGCAGGGGCTTTCCCACATCCTAAATAAATATTGGGAAAGATTGTAATGCAAAAACCGTACACTAGATGGCAGCCTTAATCACATATCAAATCATCTCCTTAATATACCTAAGATTCGTCTAACACTGTCATTTTCTAAATATAATTGGAGTTGGAACAACTTGCAACATTTAAAGTTACAATTGGAGAAATCAAATCTGAGTAAAAAAACACATTCTAGTAATTTGTCTTATCCATGATGCACAACATACAGCTGTGTCAGGAATTTTTGCAAAATAATTATAGTATTTGTAAGAATGTCTTCTATCTTCTGTTATCCTTATCCCATGCAGGATTGCACTGCTGAATACCCCTGTGTGCCTGGACCCAGACAGAGAATACCTAATAGATGTGGATTTCTCTCAAGTATCAAATATTCCTACAAATAAGCAATATATTCTTGTTGATTCGGTAAGTGCATGCATAAAAAAAAAATACATAAGTGTTGATTGCATAGAACCATGTCAATAATATAGGTCAAATGGTTATGTCTGATAACAGTGAGCTCTGATTCCATTACAGTACTGCAGTATTCATAATATATGATTAGGTGTTAATTGCATTAGCATGTCTGTTCAGAAATCATTAGTTTCATTTTTCTTGTATGACATCCCTTGAGTGATGCTAACAGATAATACTAAAGACACATGTACTTCCTTCAGGAAGTACATGTGTGATCCAGTGACACATGTACTAAAGACACATGTACTTCCTTCAGGGCAAACTAATATGTTTGCTTTAGAGCAAGAGGGTTAACAAGCACATACAGTACTTACCTTCTATCTACTACCCACCAGTGTGTAAATACTGACTCAATAGCTTTGTTATTTCGAAAAGCCAGAATAAAAGACAAGAAATGGTGGGGAAAAAAATCAGGGTTTAATCAATTATTTTTGACATAAACATTTTTAATGGTCCACATAAGTGGGGGTATGGCTAGGTGGTGACCATTACCTAAATACATTGGGGGAATTTATCAAAACCGGATTAGACAGAATCTGAAGCAATTACCCATACTACCCAGTCAACTTCTCTCTTCAGTTTGTTCAGTTAAGCATTGAATGATAGGCAGAAGCTGTGCCATGGGCAAATGCTCCAGATTCTGTCCGCTCATTGTGCTGGAAAGTGACCCTCTTTCTCATCTCAGAAATATGGAAGGTGTGCTTTAATGAGTGTCTCACATGCATACACAGATACAAGCTAAAGGTGATGCTATGTTCACTTTGAATACCTAATTAATGTATAAAATGTGTTTAATGTTATGTTGCATATTATTGAATGATTGAAGTGAAAACAACTTCTGCTAATTACCTAAGCTAATTGAACATTTGTTTTGCCAAGTGAACCTGTTTTACTCCTTTAGTAGATCAGTCCCTTTAAGGGCCCTCCACACCTGTTGTGTTCAGACAGCCCATTGACCCTGAATGGATCCTTAAAGCCTGTTTTCAGGATAACAGTAACTAAATGATCGCTTGTTTTAGTTAAAATAAAACCCGATTTAAATGCCCATGTTACTTACCTGATGCTCCAGCATCCAGTCTATTCTCCTCTCCTCTTCCACCCTCTTCCACCAGGAGGGGTCCTTTTTTGGGTGTCTACATCCCTGCCTGTGTGATGTGGACACCTCCTATTGGCTGTCTAGTGGTGGGATCCTCTTTGGATCCAGAAGAGGAGAGAAATCAGCATTATACTCAGTTAGAAACTGCACCAGTGAGGAATCTGGATTGGGGACTTATCTTGTGGTTACAAGTGGGACCCCCAGATGAGATAACCTTGTCCCCAAGTGTAATTACTCTAATTACTCACATAAACCACCTTGCAGCAGTAAGCAGATCCTGAGTTCATTCATGTATTTTAAGTATTTATTGTAGAACGTTGAATTGAAGAGGTAGAGAGATATAGCTAGAATACCCAGAAATACTGGTTGTTGATAATAGCACTTCTTACAAGGCGTACAGTCCCTGGTGGAAAGTCCATCCTCTCCCTCTCTATAGGCCAGAAGTGTCTCCATTCCCACAGAGGTTCCAGTGTATGCTCTGTAAAAAAAAAGAAAGCCTTCTGTATAAACTACACACAAGTCAGGTCTTGTACACATTCCTTATGCTTTTGTCTTCTGTGTATGAATGATATCAGCAAAGAGTAATTAAACAAGGGTAGAATGTAGGTCATGCATAACTGTGACCTGCTGAGAGCAGGAATTGTTTATTGTATGGTGTAATGTGTACGAAATGGTGACCACGATTCCCTTTTCATCTAAATCTAATTTAATATGTTCTAGACTTTAGTGCTACAAGATGCCTAACATTGGAATGTCCTAAAGTTTGCATATGATATTTTTCTTAATTAAGGATTTATATTGTATTTGACTTCCATTGTACAATAATTATAATAATATTGTATTTGACTGCTTTACGTCTTCCATAATGAGAATCTTGCATCGTACATATTTCTCTGCATTACATGTCTTTTATTAAATGAAAAACTTAATCTGATATTTTATCTTCTTTAAAGCTTGGACTGATTCCCCAGATTTCATCTCTAAGCAATCTCTGTACTGAAGAGCAATTAGAAGAATATGATTATTATAACTGCATTGAAATTGCTTCTGACATTGGAACAGAAATTCTGCCAGATGTCTGTGAGAAGCTTATTGTTAGCATGTCTGCACGTATACATAATGGTGCTGTTAGTAAGTATAACATTGTATTATGTTTTTTTGCTGTTAAGACAATTTGCTTGAAAATAAAAGTGCAACTATGGTGCAACACATTAAAAATCACATATTTTATGCAGTCTGTCTCTAGCATTAACAAAGAAGTTTTAGATTCTTTGAATTCCCGTGTAACATAGCTTGATGTTACCTGTCAATATCCAGCCAGTAGATTACCTATGTACAGAGGAGATTTAGAAAAACAAAAACTGCTTGTTAGAGGCAGAATGCACTATATGTGTACTTTTTAATTTTCTCCATAGTTACACTTCAATTACAAATCACTTTAAAATGGGTTATATTTTCATTGGTGTAATACATTACATAAATGACATACATCATTGGTATAATACATTACTATTCCATTGGCACACTGGCAGAGTCTGACACAATGCCAATGTGCAAAATTGTTGCAGCGCTGAGATTAAGGGTGCAGTGGCACACAGGGAAAGTCTGATACAGCACGGAGGTGCAGTGGTGATTCAGGGTATGATGGCTCACAGGTTCAGGATTCACGCGAAGGTACAGGGTCACTAGTACACAAAGAAGGTAGTACATTGCACAGCGATTCAGGATTCACAGGAAGATATAGGGGTTGATTTACTAACCTTATAAACACACCACGAACATGTATACACCTCTGTAGTGTGTTCCCTTCCAGCATGATCTATGGGTGGAATCTAAAAACCTTTGTAGTGTGTACACACCCAGCAGGTGTGTTGTGCAAAGCCAAGCATGAATTGCAAGGTGATATTGTGTAAATTAGCTCTACGTTGTGTTGCTTGCGTTGATGAATGCAGGAATGTAAATGCATGAGCTAACCATTTTTGTCTAAACTGTGAAGCAGCATTATATATGCATCATGTGCATGATTTTTCCATATATGGCATTAGTGGAAATATGCTTTTAGAGACTTTTTGGTTGATAAATACGTTTTGCTGTGTCAAAATCACACGCACCTGGTGCGTGCGTGTGTTTAGGTTAGTAAATCACCCCCATAGGGTCACTGGTACACAAAGGAAGGAGTGAGTTACAAAATAGTCCAGGATTCACACAAAGATACAGTGTCACTAATACACAAAAGATAGAGTGCGTTGCACAGTGGTTCAAAATACATAGGCTCTGCATGCTGAGGCACCGAGGAAGCAGGTAGGTAGGGGAATGCAGACACACAGAAGGTGGAGAGCAAGAACAATCAAGCAGAGCACAAGGTGCAAACAGCTCAGATCCACTCACAGCTTACTGGAGAATGCAATGGCAGGTCTCCGGTGATATCCACTGGATCACACTAGAAACACAGAGCATACAAGAAACACTGGAGACAGGAATACAGGGAAGACAGGAATTCAGGTAAATCCTAAGGAGTACTTAGAAAGCACAGGGATACTCGGAAGCACAAAGAGTTATCAAGGAACATGGGTTAGTCAACTGATTAATTGCTCGAACCCCAAGCAACGGGTGAACTGGCTCTATTAGGGAGGCGACCGAGAGTAGATTGATTGCAGGCCTGTGACCTGCAATAGGCTGGAAGCCAAACACCTAAAACAGTGGGAAGATCACAGAAACATGGCAAAAATCTGTCATGGAAACATGGCACAGGAAAATGTGACAGGTATCTGTTTTCTGAAAACGAATCAATATGAAGTCCATGGCATAACAGCTTGCCGGCAGTAAATAGTGATAATCACTAGTAATGCAATGTTCAACTGTGTGTAGTCACAGTTCATGTGCTGTAACCTCTGAATGTAGGCAATTAAGAAAAAATTATGTTAAGAATGGCTTGTTGGAGGATCATCAAGAACAAGTCTATTGAAAAAAAAAGGTTAAAAGTAGGGATGTCCTGATACCAACACAAGTATCTGTATTGGGGCCGATACAGGGCATTTTCACGAGTACTCACACACACACAACTTGCTGAAGCAGGGGCAAGGGTAATAGTGCCACAAGCAGCACACTGCACCAAAAGGCAAGAGGCATTTAACATATGAGTTTAATAGCAGTTCATATTCTGTCCCACAATAAAATATGGAGCCAACAGTGACAATTGGTGACAGTTGGTGGCATCACTAGAAGTAAAAAATTGCCCCTGCATCAGTGGTGCCACTGGAAGAAAAAAATTACCCTGTGTTGGTGGTGTCACTAGAAGGAAAACATACCCCTGCCTCAATCGTGTCACTGGAAGGAAAAAATACACATATATGATATATGTATATACTATATACATATATCAAGCTTTGGATCAAGATCCGTAACTGATACCTGCATAAACCTACTTATCAGAAAATTGTAGTTACGGTTTATATCAAGCCCACAAAATAATTCTCTGGAAACTGGTATTCCATCATTCCTGCTTGTGAAAAGAACCTTTTAACATTCCTTTAAAACAGTGCATTCCAACTTGTTGACCTCAAAGACAGACATTCTCAAGCATACTATGTTTTGAACAGTACAGACTAGATTAAAAGGAGGAATTACCTTTGGTAAAATAAAATGGAAGCAAGATGTTGGGTGGTACAAAAATCAAAGCCTTTAAAAAACTTTCAAAAAGTTTTATTCTATACAGTTTGCGGCATATTTCACCGTAGGTAAATTATGGTACATTTATTACCTAATAAGTGTGATATGATAGACAGCGACATGTGAGCACGGTCACGGAAGCCTCCGTGCCCTAGGCAATTGGAGGCCACTGAAGGCATGCCTCCTCCCTACCGACTATAGGCCTTGGCCTAGAGTGGTTCTTTTTTCGGAAGGTGAGTACAGGGGGGCTGTTGGGACTACTTCTTCCCCCTGGTAGGAAGTGCCATGTTTCCCCAATTGTAGTATAACGAAATGTACAGCGCTAAATGTCCTTCAGGAAGTTCAATACAAATTGCAATTAAGGATCAAAGTGATGTTACCTCCGTGTCAAACAAATCATGAAAGAGTGTGTGTATATCATAAATGTGTAACAAACTATAAATTGTCAACCGTGATAATAAAACGTGTTATAAATTAGCTCATTATTTAAATAAATAAATTCTGCAAACAACATGTGTCATATATGTAAAAAATGAAAAATGAAAATAAAATGTTATCTCATTATAAGCTAGTCCGTGTTGTTTTCTTCCGAAAACTATTAAAAAAATGCAAACTTATATCAATTTTTTGAGAAATGTATTTAACGTTTTTTTTTACTTTCTCAGAGTTCTCGGATCTTCAGCACAAGAAACCACAAAAATGATGAAAATAAAAAATAAAGATAAAAACACTCGTAAAAAATATATATTAAAAAGCCAAGGAAATGTTCAGTGTTGTGAAGTCTCCAACGAAACAAACCAAAAGGAGGAAAAAGCAGGCAGATCCCCTATAAGAGATACACTCACCAGATCCCTGATGATCGAAAGCCTATATTCTTATCCCGTGGCGGTCAAAGATATATTCCCTCGTTTAGTAGAAGCCTCAGGTTCCAGACCTGCTTGCTGTTCCGAGATGAAGGACTTTTGGTCTTTTCTATTTGATCTCTCCTGTCCCTGCAGAACTTGCTGTTGGTATCTTGGTGTCCTTTCTGAAGCAGGTCTGGAACCTGAGGCTTCTACTAAACGAGGGAATATATCTTTGACCGCCACGGGATAAGAATATAGGCTTTCGATCATCAGGGATCTGGTGAGTGTATCTCTTATAGGGGATCTGCCTGCTTTTTCCTCCTTTTGGTTTGTTTCGTGGGAGACTTCACAACACTGAACATTTCCTTGGCTTTTTAATATATATTTTTTACGAGTGTTTTTATCTTTATTTTTCATCATTTTTGGGGTTTCTTGTGCTGAAGACCTGAGAACTCTGAGAAAGTCAAAAAAACTTGAAATACATTTCTCAAAAAATTGATATAAGTTTGCATTTTTTTAATAGTTTTCGGAAGAAAACAACATGGACTAGCTTATAATGAGATAACATTTTATTTTCATTTTTCATTTTTTACATATATGACACATGTTGTTTGCAGAATTTATTTATTTAAATAATGAGCTAATTTATAACACGTTTTATTATCACGGTTGACAATTTATGATTTGTTACACATTTATGATATACACACACCCTTTCATGATTTGTTTGACACGGAGGTAACATCACTTTGATCCTCAATTGCAATTTGTATTGAACTTCCTGAAAGACATTTAGCGCTGTACATTTCGTTATACTACTATTCTGGAGGCTTTTAGCCTGAGTTCAGCAGCTTTTCTCCTTGTGTTCTTAGGAATGTTTTATGGTATTTTAATCTTATGGTCATATTAATATTAATACATATTTTAAGTTGTTACCCACTTTATTAATCCCATTAGCGCAAGTTATTTTAGATTACAACTATAATGTTTCCCCAATTACTAGAAACTTTGTAGACTATGGAGCTTGTTATAGAAGGCCATCTTAGGAGCCAGAATCCATGTTTGGCAAATCCTATTACCCCGATCTGAACTGACCTTGACAATATGGAATGCAGCAGAACACAATTGAGTTTAACTCTGGACCTGAACTCCTATTTACATTGTTAAAGTCTGTTTGTCCGTTTATGTAATTGTGTTAATAATGGGATTAACTTAACTCTGACACTAGGTATAGCTGAGTAAATTAACATATGATAGACTCTCAGAAAATAGTTAATCTCATCATAATTGTTTTCTCTCTCCCTATTCTTTGATTATGGCACTGGGGAGGGGATGGTTGCTTGCATTGTGTTAATGTTTGATTGCATTATGTTTTTAGACCACCAGAACTGTATACATACTGAGCTGGTTTTCAATAAAGTTAGTTCTTCTCTATTCTAAACTATGTCTCGACTGGTTCCCGGGTAGAACTGCACAACCCTGCAATAAGTCTTGGGCTGAGAGCTGGGTGTAAAGGCGATAATGACTGTGTTTGGGAACTGATGTAAGACTTTGGATTGGGTTGATAGCAAGAGGAAGCTGTGACCTTTAGCCGTGGTACCCTGCGGGGGTACCAGGCGGTCCATCACAAGCACTTACTCCTAAACTGCAGATGGAGCTTATGAAAAAGGACTAGGTGTTGGGCCATGTTTCCAAGATCTGACTGATGGGGGGACCTTAGAACCTTCAAGAATGCAGCTTCAATGTGAAATGGCACTGTAGGTTTTCTTGCCAATCAAACCTGTGTTAATTTTGAACACGTCTGGTTAGCATAGGTGTTTGAAGTGTACGTAAACCTAAAATATTTTTTTCTGCATGTCTGGCATAGTGCCAGTATTTTCCAGTAACATAACTTCCTGTTTCAGGCTGACAATACTTAACCTCTGCTTTACAATTCACAGCAGGGTTGGCAGTCTACTGTGTGCACTCCTTTACTTGGCAATTGGAATGCCTATCAGGCCTGCAAATGCCTCCTGCAGAGCTGATAGGCAGCCCAATGACCAAATGAATGAGTGCTCAAGGCAGGCAGTGGTGTCACAAGTGGATGCGGGGGGTGCGTCCCGCACCCGGGTGACACCATTGGAGGGGTGGCATGAAAATGACTGACAATCGTTTTGGTGTCACCCCCTATGAAAAGTCGGGCACTCGGTCACGGACCGAGAGCTTGACAGTGTCAGGAGAGAGGAAGGACACGGCAGCATACCTCATCCTGCCGGGTAAACGTCCCCTCCTCTCTCTGACAGCGTCCATCACCAAGATGGCCGCCGACAAGAGTCAATAAGGCCACCACGCATGCGTGATTATGACGTCACGGCGGGGTGACACCTGGTCTCCGCTTTGGGTGTGTCACCCAGCCTCGGAATGCCCCTGAAGGCAGGCTGACAATGTTACTACTATTTAAAAAGCATTGTCATCCTGAAACAGGAAGTGCTGTTACTGGCAGTATCTCCAGGTAAGAAACTTTACAACAGATTCACAAAAACAATTAGCTTAAGAATACTGCATCTTAGGAGGCATGATACCAAAAAATAGATTTCTGGAATGAAACAAGTTACATAATACAGGCATGCAGGGTCTTACCAAGAACTCAATCTAACGTGTATTTGAACCCAAAGCTTTCTTTTTGTATAGAGTCCCATCAGGGAGAATTCTCTTTACGTCCTGTCCACGAGACACAATTAGGAGAACAATATAATATTTCCTCTTCAATAGTTGTTACAGGAACAGGTTTACCCATTTGACAATTTTCTCTCTCCTCCTATTCAAAAATTTGTATCAAAGACAATAGTCACAAGGACCAATAGAGAAGGTGAATCTCCCAAGTGGAAAAACTGACAGCAATAACGACCTGACGGAGGTTCTAACCCTAAACCACTCAAAAAAACAACAACACATTGCTTTGTTTACTAGATGGATTTCGTAGTTCACTGAATGCTTTAACTTGTTGCCTTGATTGACTCTTTTAAATTAAAATAACTATTGATTGTTACTGTAACTATTTTAATCATTCCAGAGTGTTCCTGTAATTCTGAAGGATCATTAAACAATCGTTGCAGCAAGATCGGAGGTCAATGTCAATGCAAGCTCAATGTTGTTGGAAGCTGTTGTGATAGGTGTGCTGTGGGCAGCTATGCATTTGGTCCCAACGGCTGTCTAGGTATGAAAATCTCATATTTTAGGGATCTAATGGGATAACTTGTCATCTCTGATTCAGGGAAAATCTAGAGTTTTATCCCCAGAAGGGACTTACTTTCATACTCTCATCACTGCAAAGGCTAAATACCAAAACTATCATAAAACTAACAAATGAATACAATAAAGATTTCTATCTACAAACAAGAGATTATAAGTCAATGTTTCAGGAGGGAATAGGCTTTACTCTTCTGAAGTAGTCAAATTTGCTGGCAAGTTCAGAGGCAAATTACAAGTCAATAAAATTTGTTTATGAAAAGGAAAAATGCTGTAAACAAGCATTTAAATTACAACATTTTTATGTGCTTTTACCAGCAGTGTTTTTAAATGGTGATAGGGTTTCTTTAAATTAAGCTACTTTTCTGTCCAGATTATGCTACCCTTAGGTTATTATTTCAAACGGTTGTCCAGTTACAGGCCATACACACTGCACACAGAAAAATCTACATGGAAACAGGTGCTTCTGTAGTAAATACATTTATGTGGTCTTTTAAGAATTAGAGGCTTACCCTGATGTTGAAGCACGCAATAAGAAATAATGTATATGTTTGTGTTTTTTGCCCTGTCTCCTAGGTTGTGATTGTCATATCAATGGTTCAATGAGCACATTGTGTGATCAGGTTACTGGTCAGTGTGCTTGCCGTAAAGACATCAAGGGTCGTCATTGTGATCATTGCCTTCCTGGATACTATGGATTTCCAAACTGTAGACCTTGCCAGTGTAATGGAAATTCAGAGTCATGTGATCCAATAACTGGGGCTTGCAAGACCTGCAAGGGATTTGCAACTGGTACCAACTGTGAGCGGTATGGAACCTAGATAATATGTATATATATATATATATAAAAATTGTATATAGTGCGTATATACTGTATATTGTGATGTTTGGGGAACTTAGCACATATGGTGAATGCTTAAGGAACAGTCTTGAAGCCGTTTTAAACATAAACAGGACAGTCTTTTATTTCTTTCATCAACATAAAATACAGTCTGCTAATGTTTCAGCAAGTAGACAATGTCTCACCGACCAAAGATTTCCACACATACTCCATGTGTAAATGGCTCTCTCAGCCTCTTCGGCTGTCTTCCCTGTGCCTCTAGCACACACAGCCACCTGGCTCCCCTCTGACTTCTGGGTGGAGTCCTCCTGACTCCTGAACACCTCTGTTCCTCTTCCCAGCTGGAGCCCAGAACATTAGCCAGCACCCTTCCCATAAGTGCTCTGCACAGGTGTGCAATTAGATGCTGGCCACTCCTAAACAATGGACCCATGAATGGAGATTTCCTCCCTCTCAATTTTCTTAGAAATATCCCAGTTTCAGGATCCCATGCCAAATCCAGAAAACCTGGAGAGAACTGCAAAGCCAGTTCTTTCCCAGCAAAATAATTTGTTTCCAGGAACTGCTCAGCCCCTCTGACTGAGAGTCCTGGATGACTACAACACCCAGTTCTACCTTGGGATTTCCACACAATACCACATAATATATATATACTGTATATATATATATTCACTGAGTGCTGTTGATTTCTGCTTACCACTAAATATGTACACATATCTGTAAGGCCTAACATTCCTGGTGGTTTCCTTTTGGCATCTCCTAGAATTTGGCCGGGAGAATAAACCAGTAAAGGGAAAAATTGGAAGACTAATTTATTCATCTTTATGAAATCTGAATCTTTGCTCTGCAGGTGTCTTGATAATTACTTTGGGAATCCATTAAAAGGACAGCCATGTCGCCCATGTATGTGTCCAGGTCCTCCTACAGGCAACCAATATTTTGCACATTCCTGTGAAGAAATCCCTAATACTCAAGATGTTACCTGCAAATGTCTAGAAGGTTACACAGGTATAAAACACATTACTTCAAATAGCTTTGGTAATTCTAATGACTGCACGGGTTAATTTGTTTACCCTTTCTGATCAATCCTCATGATAATGTATTTGTGCTAATGTATATTAAAAAAAAATAAGAATTTACAGCCAAATGTCAGTCTGATAATGTGACAGATTTACATGTGGCCAGTGTATTCAACAAGACTTCCTTATATGCAGGAATTTGTCTTAAGTAGGTGGCATGATCTTGGGTTGGAGTATGCCAGCATGAATAGGTATAGGAGTGGGAAAGTATGGAATTTTATGTTAGTGAGGGCACTAGTCCATAGCCTAGAGAGATGTTTTGCTGCTCTTTGGAAGAAGAGTAACCCTAACAGGCAGGATTTTAACTGGTGGGCTACATATGGAGTTCTGCTGTACACCTTTGCATTGTAAGTTGGTATTGAGCTGGTTACCTTGCAAGCCATAGCTGTGAGGGTCAGCACTGGATTTATCATTATTTAAAGTAAATTTGAACCAATAAACAGTAGAGGTGAAGAGGCGGCTACATTTCCTCTTAGTCTTCAGCCAAACATTTTTTCCTATAATCAGCATGAATACAATCACCTCATATACCGCTTATTTATACAAAGTCACAATATTTATGACAGGCCGGGTTCAGTAAAATAGGAAAGTGTTTTATTTTATTTTCAGAGGGGATCCTAACAGAAGATGTGTTTCTGTGGGTACCAATGTGTGCCTAAGGTCTCCAGTAATATACATCTGGGATTAAGCTGAGTGTTTCCTGTGGGTTTTTATAGACACTAAGTAATATTAGACCATCCTCTCACTTTTTGAAAGAATCTGCTACAGAAGCATAGGTAAAGGAACTCTGCTGCTACCAAGTCAAGCTAGTAGACACCTGTTTGAGGACTATGTACAGTACTACCGCTGGGCTGCTAGGGTTATCTGGAGACTTTGCCTACGAGAGGAATCTTTGATGTTGTAAAGGAGCACTCTTGAGCAACGTCTGTCTTACCACATATGTAGAATTAACTGTAATATTCCACCTTTGCACAATCACATAATCCAATAAGGGCTGCTAACTTGACTTTTATTTTCCCTATTAAAGGGACCACTTATATTATTGCTATTCTACAGTGTGTTCCATATCTACAGTATCTCACAGAAGTGAGTACACCCCTCACATTTTTGTAAATATTTTATTATATCATTTCATGTGACAACACAGAAGAAATTACACTTTGCTACAATGTAAAGCAGTGAGTGTACAGCTTGTATATCAGTGTACATTTGCTGTCCCCTCAAAATAACTCATCACACAGCCATTAATGTCTAAACCGATGGCAACAAAAGTGAGTACTCCCCTAAGTGAACATGTCCAAATTGGGCCCAAAGTGTCAAAATTTTGTGTGGCAACCATTATTTTCCAGCACTGCCTTAACCCTCTTGGGCATGGAGTTCACCAGAGCTTCACAGGTTGCCACTGGAGTCCTCTTCCACTCCTCCATGACGACATCACGGAGCTGGTGGATGTTAGAGACCTTGCGCTCCTCCACCTTCCGTTTGAGGATGCCCCACAGATGCTCAATAGGGTTTGGGTCTGGAGACATGCTTGGCCTGGCCAGTCCATCACCTTTACCCTCAGCTTCTTTAGCAAGGCAGTGATTGCCTTGGAGGTGTGTTTTGGGTCGTTATCATGTTGGAATACTGCCCTGCGGCCCAGTCTCCGAAGGGGGGGGGGTCATGCTCTGCTTCAGTATGTCACAGTACATGTTGGCATTCATGGGCCCCTCAATGAACTGTATTTCCCCAGTGTCGGCAGCACTCATGCAGCCCTAGACCATGACACCCCCACCACCATGCTTGACTGTAGGCAAGACACACTTGTCTTTGTACTCCTCACATGGTTGCTGCCACACAGGCTTGACACCATCTGAACCAAATAAGTTTATCTTGGTCTCATCAGACTACAGGACATGGTTCCAGTAATCCATGTCCTTAGTCTGCTTCTCTTCAGCAAACTGTTTGCGGGCTCTCTTGTGCATCATCTTTAGAAGAGGCTTCCTTCTGGGACGACAGCCATGCAGACCAATTTGATGCAGTGTGCGGCGTATGGTCTGAGCACTGACAGGCTGACCCCCCACCCCTTCAACCTCTGCAGCAATGCTGGCAGCACTCATATATCTATTTCCCAAAGACAACCTCTGGATATGACGCTGAGCACGTGCACTCAATTTCTTTGGTCGACCATGGCGAGGCCTGCTCTGAGTGGAACCTGCCCTGTTAAACCACTGTATGGCCTTGGCCACAATGCTGCAGCTCAGTTTCAGGGTCTTGGCAATCTTCTTATAGCCTAGGCCATCTTTATGTAGAGCAACAATTCTTTTTTTCAGATCCTCAGAGAGTTCTTTGCCATGAGGTGACATGTTGAACTTTCAGTGACCAGTATGAGAAAGTGAGAGCGATAACATCAAATTTAACACACCTGCTCCCCATTCACACCTGAGACCTTGTAACACTAACGAGTCACATGACACCGGGGAGGTAAAATGGCTAATTGGGCCCAATTTGGAAATTTTCACTTAGGGGTGTACTCACTTTTGTTGCCAGCGGTTTAGACATTAATGGCTGTGTGATGAGTTATTTTGAGGGGACAGCAAATGTACACTGATATACAAGCTGTAAACTCACTACTTTACATTGTAGCAAAGTGTCATTTCTTCTGTGTCGTCACATGAAATGATATAATAAAATATTTACAACAATGTGAGGAGTGTACTCACTTCTGTGAGATACTGTGTATGTCCTGTACAAAAAGCATTATTTGATGAGATGTATTATCCCATTTCCTGACTATACACAAATAAATGCTTGCATGTCAACAATACATGGAGACTTGACTGTTTTCTAGCCACAGAGTATTACCTGTGTATTTAAGAAGTATAGTATGTGTTTGAATATAGTTTATTAGTATGAAAGTTATTATTTTTTAGAAAATACATTTGTGGTTTGTAATATTGATTGTTTCCTCTCATAGGAAAGAACTGTAATGAGTGTCTTGTTGGTTTATATGGAAATATAGAAGAAGGAGAAAAATGTTTACCATGTCAGTGCAATAACAATATAGATATAACAGATCCTGAAGCATGTGATAAAATCACAGGAGAATGTTTAAAGTGTTTACATAACACAGATGGAGGTCACTGTGATCGCTGCCTTCCTGGATACTATGGATTTCCAAACTGTAGACCTTGCCAGTGTAATGGGAATTCAGAGTCATGTGATCCGGTAACTGGGGCCTGCAAGACCTGCAAGGGATTTGCAACTGGCACCAACTGTGAACGGTATGGATGGAACCTAGAAATTATATTTAAGCTTGACTTTATCATTAACAGAGTCTTTTGCAAGTGCATTGAAGAGTAGATTGTTTTCTTATTTTCTATTAAAATAAAGTGCTGCATAAATTGTCAGCACTATATAAATGCCTGTAATAAAATAAAATAAAATAAGATGGCATTAGGAGATCCTGAACAGAAAGTAATAAAATATATAGAGAACTCTGTAAGAACTAACATTCCTGTTTTTTTGTAGTTGGTATTTTCTAGAAATTTGTGGGTTTCTTAAATGGCAGAGATTAGATCCGTAAAGGGAACATTTATAAGATTCATTCTTCTTGTCATATTTAACCTATATTGACTTGCTTTAAATCTTGGCTCTGCAGGTGTCTTGATAATTACTTTGGGAATCCACTAAAAGGACAGCCATGCCGCCCATGTATGTGTCCAGGTTCTCCTACAGGCAACCAATATTTTGCAGATTCCTGTGAACAAAACCCTGATACTCAAGAGGTGACCTGCAACTGTCTAGAAGGTTACACAGGTATAAAACCAATACTTCTCTTTGTAGTCTTCGGCCACACATTTTTTTCCCATCATCAGCAGAAATGCAGTCACCTCATATAGGCTTATTTACGCAATGTCACAATACTTTAAGCCAGGTTTTGCTGAGTGAAACAGAAATTTGTATTTAAAAGAGGGGATCCTACCAAAGATGTGTTTCTTTGGGCACCAATGTGTACCTAGGGGCTCTAGTGATGGAAAGGACCTAAGAGGGATTAAGCCGAGTACTTCCTGGAGTTTTTACAGACCCTGAGTAAACTCTCCTTCAGCAAGATAATCTGCCACAGACGCATGGGTAAATGAATCCTTCTGCTACCAAGTTAAATATGAGTTCTAGGTATGGATGCACTGATACCAGCTTTCGGGTATTGAGTACGAGTACTGATATTTTCTTCTACCGGCATCACGAGGTAGCGTGGGCCTGGCTTCCTGGGTGGCCCTGCTTCCTGGATGCCTGGAAAGCTGGTGTTCTATCGAAAGCACAACGGCTTCATGCTCACTCGCAACGCTGTGAGGCAGCCTGGCTTCCTGACCAATCAGGAAGCCGGGCAGCGAGTCATTACCTACTGCCCGGCTTCCTGATTGGTCAGGAAGCCAAGCTGCCTTGCAGTGTTGCTAGGCAGTATGAAGCTGGCTTCCTAGCCAATCTGGAAGCAGGCAGTGTGTCAAGACTGCCTGGCCTGGGTCAAGACTGGCTTCATGTTCCCTTGTGGCACTGCTGGTCAGAGGGAATCTCCCTCTGACCAGCAGTTCCAGTATCAGGGTAAGTATCGGAATATTTGGGTGAGTACAAGTACTCGCCCAAATGCTCAGTATCAGCACCGATACCAATACCAGTATCAGTATCGGTGCATCCCTGGTTCCAGGCATTTTCTATTTTTAAACATAAATTGGTCCAGCTTGGTTACATCTAATTCTTCAAAATCTTGAGGGACACTGAAATGCAGAAATTCACTGTAGTAGTCTGTGCTACATACAGTCAGTGCCGGTCTCCTCCGGGTGCTGCTCAACTGACTTGCGGTCCGTATTCAGTATACTGAAGGCAAGTCACTCGAGCAGCACCTGGAAGAGATCAGTGCTGACTACTACAGTGAATTCCTACATCCCCAAAGGCCCTCCAGATTTTCAGCACACAAATTAATGCCTGCATGTTGGCTACACATGGAGACTTGACTAGCTTTACCTTACGCTTTTGTAGCCATATACTCAGCATTACCTCTGTAGTAATAGAATAAAGTATGTGTTTGAATATAGTTTATTAGTATGAAAGTTATTATTGTGAAAATATATATTGGCAGTTTGTAATATTGTTTCCTCTTATAGGAAAGAACTGTAATGAATGTCTTGTTGGTTTATATGGAAATATAGAAGAAGGAGAAAAATGTTTACCATGTCAGTGCAATAACAATATAGATATAACAGATCCTGAAGCATGTGATAAAGTCACAGGGGAATGTTTAAAGTGTTTATATAACACACATGGAGGTCACTGTGATCGCTGCCTTCCTGGATACTATGGATTTCCAAACTGTAGACCATGCCAGTGTAATGGAAGATCAGAGTCATGTGAACCAGTAACTGGGGCCTGCAAGACCTGCAAGGAATTTGCAACTGGCACCAACTGTGAACGGTATGGAACCTAGAAATTATATGTATACTTTATAACACTTTATGTTTGTATATATATATATTGTATATTGTATATTGTATATATATATATCCTGGAAAAAGCTTGGTTTTATCATCAACAGAGTATTTTGCAAGTGCTTTGAAGAGTGCATTGTTTTCTTATTTTTTATTAAAATAAAGTGCTGCATAAATTGTCAGCACTATATAAATACATTTAGCGCGGTGTCATTATTCACCTATTATCACTTTATTAGTACTGCAGCTTGCTCACTTTAGGAATGTATTTATTGTTGGTTCTACTACTAGCGCGGTGTACCACCTTTATCCATTTACTATATAAATACCTGTAATAAAATAAAATGAGATGGCATTAGGAGATCCTGAATAGAAAGTAAATAAAATATATAGATAACTCTGTAAGAACTAACTTGGTTCTTGTAGTTGGTATCTTCTATAAATGTGTGGGTTTTTCAAATGGCAGAGATTAGATCCGTAAAGGGAACATTTAGAAAATGAATTCTTCTTGTCATGTTTAACCTATATTGACTTGCTTTAAATCTTGGCTCTGCAGGTGTCTTGATAATTACTTTGGGAATCCACTAAAAGGACAGCCATGCCGCCCATGTATGTGTCCAGGTTCTCCTACAGGCAACCAATATTTTGCAGATTCCTGTGAACAAAACCCTGATACTCAAGAGGTGACCTGCAACTGTCTAGAAGGTTACACAGGTATAAAACCAATACTTCTCTTTGTAGTCTTCGGCCACACATTTTTTTCCCATCATCAGCAGAAATGCAGTTACCTCATGTAGGCTTATTTACACAATGTCATAATACTTTAAGCCAGGTTTTGCTGAGTGAAACAGAAATTTGTATTTAAAAGAGGGGATCCTACTAAATATGTGTTTCTTTGGGCACCTATGTGTACCTAGGGGCTTTAGTGATGGAAATCTGGACCTAAGAGGGGTTAAGCCAAGTACTTCCTGGAGTTCCAATTAGGGATGCACTGATACCACTTTTACTGAATTGAGTATGAGTACCGATACTTTTGTCTACCTGCATCCCGAGGTAGTGTGGGCCCGGCATCCTGGGTGGCCCGGCTTCCTGGATGCCTGGGAAGCTGGTGTTCTATCAAAAGCAGAACGGCTTGGCACTCCCTCGCAATGCTGCGAGGCAGCCTGGCTTCCTGACCAATCAGAAAGACGGGCGGCGGGTCATGACCTACCACCCGGCTTCCTGATTGGCAGTTCCAGTATCGGTGTAGTTATCGGAGCATTTGGGTGAGTACTCAGTATCGGCACCGATACCAATACCAGTATCAGTATCGGTGCATCACTAATTCCAGGCATTATCTCTTTTTAAACATAAATTTGTCCAGCTTAGTCACCTCTAATTCTTCATATCTCACATCTAGAGGGACACTGGAAATGCAGAAATTCACTGTAGTAGTCTGTGCTACATACAGTCAGTGCCGGTCTCCTCCGGGTGCTGCTCAACTGACTTGCTGTCCGTGTTCAGTATACTGGAGGCAAGTTACTCAAGCAGCACCTGGAAGATATCAGCACTGACTACTACAGTGAATTCCTACATCTTCAGAGGCCCTCCAGATTTTCAGCTGCACAAAAATTAATGCCTGCATGTTGGCTACACATGGATACTTGACTAGCTTTACCTTACATTTTTGTAGCCATATACTCAGCATTACCTCTGTAGTAATAGAATAAAGTATGTGTTTGAATATAGTTTATTAGTATGAAAGTTATTATTGTGAAAATATATATTGGTGGTCTGTAATATTGATTGTTTCCTCTCATAGGAAAGAACTGTAATGAGTGTCCTGTTGGTTTTTATGGAAATATAGAAGAAGGAGAAAAATGTTTACCATGTCAATGCAATAACAATATAGATATAACAGATCCTGAAGCATGTGACAAAATCACAGGGGAGTGTTTAAAGTGTTTGAGAAACACATCCGGACCTAACTGCGCATCCTGTCTACCAGGCTACTTTGGTACTGGACATCATCAGAATTGTACAAGTAAGCAAGTACTAAAGTTGTCTGCTAGTGAATTTATACCCCTATCTTAAATGAACCATATCTGAAACAATTTTATTCAATTAGTCCTGGCTGGCTTGTTTATTATGTAGAAATGTGTGACACAAGACATGAGATTAAATACAAAGTGTATCCTGTACTGACTCAACAGTTTTCTTTAAGATCCAGGACAATCCCATATTACACAGGACAGATGGCAATACAGTGGCACAGGGCTTCTATACTTATTACAGAATTCAGCCCTAATGTTTCTCTAAAAGGATGGATTTTGGTCCACTCTTCTTTACAGATCTTCTCTAAATCTTTAAGGTTTCTTGGCTGTCGCTTGGCAACTCAACGTTTCAGCTCCCTCCATAAATGTTCTGAAGGATTAAGGTCTGGAGGCCACTCCATGACCTTAATGTGCTTCTTCTTGAGCCACTGCTTTGTTGCCTTGGTATGTTTTGGGCCATTGTCATGCTGAAAGACCCATCCATGAGCCATCTTCAGTGTTCTGGCTGAGGGAAGGAGATTCTCATCCAAGATTTTACAATACATGGCCCCATCCCTTGGCACCTCAATGCGGCAAAGTCGGCCTGTACCTTCAGCAGAGAAACATCCCCAAAGCATAATGTTTCCACCTCCATGCTTGACTGTAGGGATGGTGTTCTTAGGGTCATAGTCAGCATTTTTCCTTCTCCAAACACGGTGAATCGAGTTAATGCCAAAGAGCTCAATTTTGTATCATCTGACCACAGCACTTTTTCCCAATCCTTCTCTGAATCATTTAGATGTTCATTGGCAAATTTCAGACAGGTCTGCACATGTGCCTTCTTGAGGAGGGGACCTTGCGGGCGCTGCAGGTTCTCAATCCATGGTGGTGTATTGTTTTACCAATGGTTTCTTTGGTGACTGTGGTCCCAACTGCCTTGAGATCATTCACAAGCTCCTCCCGTGTAGTTCTGAGCTGACGCCTCACTGTTCTCATGATCATCCTTACCCCATGAGGCAAAACCTTGCATGGAGCTCCAGACCGAGGGCGATTGATGGTTATTTTGTATTCCTTCCATTTGTGAATAATTGCTCCAACAGTTGTTTCCTTCTCACCAAGCTACTTGCTGATAGTCTTGTAGACCATTCCAGCCTTGTGCAGGTCTTCAATCTTATCCCTAACGTCCTTTGACAGCTCTTTGGTCTTGCCCATGGTGGTGGGGTTTGAATGGAAGAAAGAGATTATGTGGACAGGTGTCTTTTATATACATAATGAGTTGTCATTAGGAGCACCTTCTTAAAGTGACAGGACTAATCTGTGTAACACATAGCCTGTCTGTGGGAGCCAGAATTATTGTTGGTTGGTAGGGGATCAAATAATTATTTTACTCACTGAACTGCAACTCAATTTATAACATTTGTATCATGTGTTTTTTCTGGACTTTTGGTTGATATCCTGCCTCTATCATTTAAATGATAAAAGTTATAGACCTTCCATTTCTTTGTAAGTGGGCAAACTTACAAAACTTACAAAATCTGCAGGGGATCAAGTCATTATTTTCTTCACTGTATGTCTGTTTAATATATTAATTTGTATATAACAGCAGTTGCAAAAGCCACATTCCTGACATACTATTGCTGATAACCTTTGTGAGTACTGCTGCCACTGTTCATACAGTGTGTCAACGCCAGCTTTGTACATGCCAATATAAGTGCCAAGTTCCTAGGTTTAAAATATGTAGATGAAAATACCTGGCTTTACAGGGAAATGTGTTACCAAGGATTTACAGCCACTTAGACATTTGTGCATCTTGTGCCTCCAAGCAATCTCCTAGCGGGCATTTAATTCATAGGTCATAAGAAGTAATAGAATAATCAAAGCCCATAACACCACAGACCAAAAGTACTCCATATCCCAATCCTATATGGCCTGATTCTTCCCAACTGTCACAGGAGATGCTTGGCTTGTGCTGGAATCAGGTCGTGTATTTCCACCCTTACACAGGCTTTTGGTATAAAATAATGAATCAAAATATAATTCACAGGAAAAGCAACCCATACACTGCACACAAAAACTAACATTGGGGATATAAACACTCTGTTATTGCCCAATCTGCAAGTTTTTGTTCATGTACCAGTGGTACATGAGCAAACACTATTCAAAACTTGCTACTAATAAACATTAAGAAACATCACCATTGCTAAAAACTCACAATGACGATGTTGATTTAATTTGTAGAGTGGCTCAGGACTCATTCTGTCCATTAAGTCAGCAAAATGTATTTACTTCAACAGCATGTAAAACAAGAAATATGGATGATATACTGAACCAATATTATGCAGCAACCATCTCAATTTAGAATTTAAATGGTGGTATGTTACATTTGAGGTGAAGTACATTATATAACCAGAGGACTCACATATAGGGATAATGGTAGCCTTTTTTTGTATATTAACCATGTTTTGTTTTAAATAGAGTGGGGAAGGATTAGAACCCCTGCTGGTTAATACTGCAAGCTGGGGCCATGTTACAGGGGTTTCCCTTACTTGAACGGCTGGCAACCACCATACAGAAAGTGAGGGAAAATCTGCAACAGCGATACAGACAGCAATACAAATCCGACAGGTGTACTAGCCTTCCTGTATTTTACTGCTTTTTACTTCTGCCTGCACTTCTGTTCCTGAGTACTACTATCTACCTGTCTAGTGAAACCATTGTCAGAGATATTTCCTCTCATGTCCAGAAGAAAAAAAAAACTATTGTAGAAAAACATTTGGCTGCACCTACACTCACTGAGTGAATGTATACTTGAATTTATATTTGACACTCATTTACATTTTACAAACACACATAAAGGAGATCTAAAGCCTCAGCATACACTTTCATTTTATAACATTGACATTGTAATACCAATACAAACGATTACTCTATCCAAAATATAAAAATAGGTTTGGGTTTAGATATACTTTAAGAAAAAATGAACATTTGTATTCTGCTTATTATTTATTATCTGCTAATACAGGCTTGATGTTGTAATAATTTCTTACTAATAGACACAACTGTTTTTTGGTGAAGGGTGTGTCTGTAACTCCATGGGAACCAAGGATGAGAACTGCTCAATTTATGAGGAGGTTGGGGAATGTGTATGTGACAGAACTACTGGACAGTGCCCTTGTTTGCCCAATGTAATTGGAATTATGTGTGATACATGTGCACCTGGATACTGGGACTATTCCGGTGGAAAAGGATGTCGGCCTTGCAGCTGTTATCTAAGTAATTCCTTAGGGAATCAGTGCAATCAGGTAAATATTTCTGAAATATTACATATTATTATGACATTAATAATTTACAATATAGTGTGAATTAGAGGAGTATAATAATGTAGCAAATAGCAGTAATGTAATAACAGTATTTAAAGGTTAAGTTTGCTTTTAATACCCCCCAACCCAACACTCCCACACACACTTACCTAATTTGCAGTGTTTTTCTCCCTGCATGCTGCTGCTATTTTTTTTAATTCAGATCAGCTGTGCATGACTCCGCCCACAGCTATATCATCCATTAACAGATCCTTTGGAGTCCCGTCACCCACCCGGCAGAGTTCTCAATAGAATACAAATGCGATGACATTACCACACTTGGAGTCCATTCATTCTTCCTCCTGTTCATGTTACTGAATGTTCATGTTGAGGTACAGACAGGGACAGAAGGGAGAATCTGCAGTAGCACCCACAATCTACTGACAGAGATTGCAATTCTTTATTGGCTCCAATGCAAAAACATAATGAATGCACATTTTTTTATTTTATGAAAAAGCATTTTTTTTTCTTTAAAGGGTGGAACCTTTCAAAGGTTTTAACATGATTAAAGGTAAAAAGTGACTGGATAGTATTTGTTACGATATTTCATATATTATCACTGATCATTGCAATTTATGAATAAATAAGCCTGACATAATTCAAATGCGGTTAAAGAGACACTGTTATATTGCCCATGTAATGTCTCTGGAAAGGACATACCCAGAACCCATGTACTTACCTTTTCTGAGGAAGCATTGAAGAAAAAGTTACCAAATCCTCTGTGATGGTATCCAGATTTACCAGCCAAGCACTAAGTCTGAGCACTGTCACATGACTGGGGGAGTAATGTCACCTCTCCCCATCAGCTGCAGAGTAGCTGCGAGGGAGCGTAGGTAAGGTGTGTATATGGGGATCAGGGGGATGCCCTTTTAGTTCTCACCACTATAAATATATATATATATTTATATATTTTGTTAGTCCAAAAAAAAAGATATCATTGCACACTACAATACTGAATTTTTGTCTTTTTTGACATTATATATATATATATATATATATATATATATAACCACTATACAGTCCTTTAGCAAAGGATGAACAAAAGCAGCCTGGAACTCCATGTGATGGCTAAAAATAAGACTACATGATTCTAATAGTTTATATTTACATAATAAGATGTTATACATTTTAGTTTTATTATTTTTCACTATTATAAATAAATGAATAAATAAATAAATATATTCAAAAACATTATACATTCCATTGAACAAATTAGTTTATTATGAACAGTTGTTTGAGAAAGGTAGCGTAGCATTTGCCCTGCTACAGTATATGCTGGGCATAAGATTCATAAATTATCCCGTTACTGTAAAGAGAAAAGAGAACCCTGGCATTCCTACAGTCTTAGGACTTTCAGAAGGTAGTGCCAGAGGAAGGGATGCCTGAAATTGTATCCAAACTCTTTGTAGACTCTTGGAAAAAGCAGTGACCCAGTCACACAAATATGAAATGAGATTTCAAGGGGCATTGTGTACACTTTATGCAGGGATGACACAAGATTACAATGCTGCTGTTGCTTGCAATTCCATTGTGGGGGGGGTTGCTGGTGCTTGGATATGCTGCCGTATGCATGCGTATGCGGTGGGACAGGTTGTCCCACCCAGCTTACTGACATCATGGGTTGCCAGGACCTCAGCGGGGAACCATCCAGAGCTCCCTGGCATTCAATGACATCAGTTAGCTGGGCAGGAAGCCGGATAGAGATATTCTCCTTTATTATTTGCTCTGTGATTTCACAAATCTAATCTTGGATTGGAAATGAAGGGTCTGTAGTATATTTATAGTCATTGAATTCCATAAACATTAAAGTGTAACTGTGACAAGGCTATGAGCATTCAAATATTTAGATTTTGTTCACAAGCAATAAATAAGCTTTAAAACAAACCTTTATTGTCTTTGAAGCCTCCTTCCCCTTTGCCCCCTTCTGGTGACATCACAGGTCCTCTTCACCCTTTTTTTACTTTCAGCAGTTGGCAGATCCAAAATTCTGCAGAGAGCACTGGCATAGGGTGGTACATGTCTCTGCAGTATTTTCCTGTGAATCTTGGGTGAGGGACGGAGCCTTAACAACCTTGGTTTACAGGAAATGGGTTGAACAATGCTTGGTGTCATTAAACCCGGATGTGGTGCAGGGTTGGATTGGTGACCACATGGGTCTGCTGGGGGTAACATCTGAGATAGAGTGAGTGTAGTCGATGGTACTGCTTTTTTATTTTTAACTTACGCTGACAACTACATTATTGTATTTCTGCCAAATATGGGGTTGGGCTTCTAATCATGGTATGTTAAGTACTTGTGCTAATATCATTACATGTACATTTAACTTATTCAGCTATGTATTTAGCAGTTTGTCTGGTGTTCAGCTTTCCAGTGAATCTGTTGCAAATCAAGAAGCTGAGTGATACGCATGAAATGGAAGATATCATTCTCCTGGACTGTATTTTAGTTCACTGAATAATATGACATGTATACAGTCCAGGAAAAATAGTTTTCTGTTTCATATTTTCACAAACATATTGTGATTCAGATCTATATTCCTTCGTACATGGTTTTGCAGCATGATTAAATGTTATCAGATACATTAACATCTGTGTTGTGAAAGGCCCTGGAGTGTTGGTTTATTTATAGTGTGAGTCTTAACAGTTTACAGGTCAGTGCATATGCAAACCAAAATACAAAGGCAAGAAATGTGACCAATGTCAAGAAAATCACTATGGGAACCCAAAGGTGCAATGCATTCGTAAGTATAATAGAATAATAGAGATAATAGAAATTGTGAGACCAGAAAATATCTGGCATGTCTCTAAATGTGTGCATTACTGTGATGCTTACAGTTAAATGTACAAATAGCCTTATTATTTCTGTAGAATGTACCTATCAATTGTCTCTTGTAATAGCATCAACATACATTTCCTATATAAACAAAAAATACATATACCCCAGACTTTAAATTTGTGTGATAATAAAGCCAAATCAAACTTTCAGTTTGAATCAGCTGAATATATACCAGGTGCATCAAAATAAAATGTTTGTAACATTTTTACGTTTGTTTTCTTTAGAAAGCAGCCACAGCCTGACCAAAGCCAGTCCCCTGCCAGGATGCTACAGAGAAGGACCAATTCTATCTCTGTGGAAGCAGTGACTTTACTGCAGAGGTCAGACATGGCTGTTGCTTAGTCTAGGCTAGAACTCCCCATTAATCAAAGCTCCTGCTACCTGCTGGCTGAAGAGCTCTAACTCAGACTTAGGCAGGGACGTGCAGTCTGCGGAGACAGTAACCTGCCATTATGGAAGAAAAAGCCTGAGGGTCTGATGCTGACAGCATGCATCTAGGTGCCTCATCAGTAATGAGCAAGTGAAGGACATGGAAGTTCCTCCCCGTCTCCTCACTCCCTACTCCTTTCTCCCACACCCCACAGACAGAGCGGTTTCATCTCCTACCTCACAGGCTGTGAGTCACAGTGCTGAGACCGGGGGCAGGCTGGGGGATGTCTCACTTGCCACTGACCTCACCGCATGTCCCTGGACTTAGCTGGGGGTGTGTTAGACCTCTAAAGAGAGACCCCTGCTTCCTCACACAGAGCCCTGGTCCTTCTCTACAGCTTGCTGGTGGGGGACAGACTTTTCTATTCAAACTGTGACGTCTTTCTAAATAACTTGTAAGACATTGCAAACTTTTGATGCTTTTGTAATATAGCAGGTTTAAACTGAGAGTTTAGCTGGGCTTTAAAATTGGTGAATTTGACTGACTTATCAGGGGAATATACAGCAATAATTCTAGAGCACAGCTCTGGGTTCTTCCACTTAAGAAAAAGTATTTTTGTAACTTCTGAATTTTTTAGATTATATACAACTGTGGCCTTATATTAAATGAGTTCTAAAATCTGCATGTGCATGTGCACAATACATAAATAAATAAATAAATAAATAGAATAAGAGCATGCATGTGTATGTGAATATTTTGGCAAACACATCTTTAGCAGCTAGTGATACAATAAATAAAACATACCAGAATAAGGTTACAAAAGCAGCTTAGTAGGGCAGACGACCAATAAAGGAATGAGGTCCAGAATCTCAACAGCTTGCCAACCATTTTGGGTTTGACAAGCCTTGAGCTCAGGCTGCCTTACCCTGTGGTGGGTATTCCTTTTTGGATATGACGGCGTACTCTACTTACACTTTGTATTGCCACTAGGGGAAGAGAGCAGCTTCCCTAACATAATTTCAGCACCCCTCTCTTTTTTTGCCCTTTTTTGTGGTTTGTTACTGATTTGTGCACTTCCTAATCTATTTTGTAGATTTGAAGAATAGCCCTGAATCTCTTTTACATGTTGATACCTTTTTTTAAGTGATAGTATCAAGTATTGCACATGAACATGTACGTTTTATGCATTCTAAAAGTTCTTGTGAGTAGACCTCCTGATATATTATTTTAGTATATCTTATGCCATTATGATTTTGCAGCTTGCAGGTGCAATTTGGAAGGCAGTCAAAAGCCTATGTGTGATAAAGACACTGGTGAATGCAACTGCAAAGTAGGAGTTACTGGAAGATACTGTGACCAATGTGCGCCTAAATTCAAGCAAGAGTTCCCTGCATGCCTTCGATGCCATATGTGCTTTGACCAATATGAACATAATGTATCCTCCCTGGCTGACTCTGTCCATGGCTTGGTTAGATTAGCTGCCAACATTGGCCCCACCAGGTCGCCAATGGCCTGTGATGTTCAGATAAGCATCCTTCAGGATAAACTTTATGCTATCAAGAAAATCTTTAAGAGCCGAATTCTTTCACCTGACAAGTATGCAAAAGTCAAGACCTTCTATGACAATATAAGGTAAACTTTATTGGTAATGGTTTGGCTGTCTCTCCATGTTTAAGTATTTGTGACAATAGAGTGATGATCATTACCCCAAACAGGAAAAATAACTGTGCTGCCTTTAGCAGCCAATCATCATTTTCCTTAACTTTTCCCGTGGCAGGTAAGATATCTAGAACCTGCTGGTTTG
This sequence comes from Nanorana parkeri, assembly GCF_000935625.1. Taxonomy (NCBI): domain Eukaryota; kingdom Metazoa; phylum Chordata; class Amphibia; order Anura; family Dicroglossidae; genus Nanorana; species Nanorana parkeri. The sequence continues at coordinate 10,651 of NW_017309768.1, read as the reverse complement.
CCATGGGCGGCATTAAAAAGGGCATTTAACCGCAAAAACAAAAATGTAATCTATTGAGGCTTTCCAACCCCTAGATGTGATGGATGCATTAGATTTCTTTCAGGCTAAGAACATTTTCATTAAGAACAAAAAAATACCCATTAACCACTTCCAGCGGGTACAAATAAATCAACGTCATTTGCTGGGAGGGTTTCGTTTTAAACAGCAGACGATTGCTGTTTAAATACAAGCAATCCGGCATCTGTACAGGCTCCGGATCGCTTGTATGGTGTGGCGCCGTGTATCTCCCCACCTCCACCGCCGCCAGTGCTTACATAGGTTTTTAGCCCCCGATGTGATAGCAATAAAGTTGAGTGTAATTTTTTTTAAAATTAAAGTAACAGATAAAAAAAGCAATAATTTTTTTAAAAGTCCCCGCACCCACGTGCACGCACATACAACGCAAACATGCATTGGATGCGCTTACGTGCAAAAACAAAAATTGCGCCACACATGTTACATATCGTCGTGAGTGTCAGAGTGAGAGCAATAATTCTAGGCCCATCAATCACTGTTAACGCTAACCTGATGAGCAGTAAAAGCATTTAAAGTGTCGCCTATGGGAAATTTTGGTTATTGTAGTTTTTTGCAGTTTCATGGACGCATGGATGGTTCTGTTACCCATTTTTTACACCCATCTCCATATGTTGAATAGAACCGTTCAGGGTCAGAGCCTCTGTTAAGTAATTTTTTACCTTCACCTTTTTTTCTACTATCTTTTTTCACTTCTTGTGTGGTCACCCACAATGAAACTGAACTAATGTCTCCAAAAACGATACAAACAGTATCTAAGAATCTAAGTCAGTTTTTGTATTATGGTCAATGTCCCGGTTGAGTAGAATTTACTCACTTCCTATATTGTCACTGAGACACAATGCAATCGGAAGCCTCCCCAATGGCATTGGCAACACAGACGGATTTTCTTTTTTTTTAAATGACAAGGTAAATGCAAAGGACAAGGAAAAATATATATATACACATATATATGTATGTGTATATATATATATATATATATATATTGTTTTAACTGATTGTATGACTTTTTATTACAGGCAGAAAGTAAATAAAATCAAAATATTAGATTTAGGAAAATTCAGTGAGATACCAAAGCTGAATAAAACAATATGGGATATGGAGAAAGAAATTGATGTTTTATTTAAAGACCTAGACATAATAAGAAAAAAGAAGCAGAGAGAAACAATAGTCAAGGTTAAAGGTAAGAACTGTACTGTACCTGTTGATATATATTTTTTTAACTGATGGAGCCTCTTGTTTCTACCAGTTATCATTTTCCCACCGCAATGTTGACTTATAATTGACCCAACATTATGGTGAAAACTGTAATGTGAATTCATATGTTCACAATCTAGAATAGATCCAACTCAACCACTGTAATGTGTGGTTACATTAGACCCTGGTCCTGGTATACAGCTCCTGTGATATGAGACAGGATTAATGCTTGCATGGCCAGAATTGTATTTCTGTTGAACATATAGTGCACTAAGCTGCTAAGCACTAAAAACAAACCTGCCTGAACATGTTAGAATATGAATGATTTATGAGCTTGTTGAAGAGTTTGCACATGCATCCCAGAAAATGTCTGATATTTACTAAAGATACATTTAAACTGCAATGTATTCTATTCATTTTTTTCAAGTTTACGTGAAATGGTATGTTGATATCCTTATAATTTGTTTTATCGTTTATTTTGTGCTCTGGTTATGCAGTGAAGGCAAGAGGGATTTATATTCTTGTTTCTTTCCTATCAGACATCCAAGCATCTTTTGACAAGATCACCAAACACTATAAAACATCGTTATCTGCAGCAGAGAAGGCACGCAATGCTACCCCTATCACTCGGACTGCATCCAAAACTAGAAAAACTATTCTGACTGCACTTAGCAACTTAGATATAAAAGACAAACATAATTTAGAAAAGTTAAACAAAATGAAATCTCTACAAATAAGTAAAATGAATGAAATGGTAAGAGTTTTATTAAAATAAAGTCATATATTTAAAAAAAAGAATCTGGAAAAGTAACATTTTGATACTTCATAGCACATATTTTTTCTTAAAACGAAAGGGTAGTGTACCCATATAATACCTTCCCTTGTTCCATCCTCCCCACACCCTCCGATCAACATGCAAATACGATTTTTTTAGACCCAGTGATGTTATCACTGAGCCTGTCTGCTGCTCTTTGCTGAGTTTGGTGAAATGGCTCTGCAGGCTCCTGTAAACATCAAAGCATTCTGCCACATCCCTGGGATCCCTTTAGATGTGCCTGCTTTTCTATGCTGGTCACTGGATTCTGCAGAATTTAGCTGTGAGGTCTACTAATTGGTTGACCAGCTGCCCTACGCTCATGCCAAGTGCAGGTCCGTATGGGTGCGGGTGTCCCGGCTCCGACGCAGACAGGATCCATCCTGTCAGTGTACGAGTACGGACACCCGCACGGACATGCAAGGCGGGTGAGCGTAGGGCGGCATATGGCCGCATACTCCCATAGAGAAGTACAGAGACTGCGTACTAATCACACGCAGCACTTGTCCTTCCCGGGAGCTGCCCGATACCCGTAGCTGTATGTGCCGGCTTTTTCTCGTGTGAATGAGGCCCTAATGTAAATCCATAACTATGTTCCAAATAAGCATTTATAAGTACAGTCTTTTTAATGTGGTTTGCCAGCCAGAATCTTTTAGAGTGGAAAGGGTTGGAACATCTGTCCATTTGGCAACATCTCTTCCCGCTTGCTTTCTCAGTAACACCTAGGGTGCTGTGAGCTCATCTTTTCATTTTCTGGAGTGCATATTTCTGTGGATGATCTACTAGGAAGCCAGGGAAACTGTAACCTTTACAAATTCATATATACTTAAATTGGTCCAGCTTGGCACAATGTAAGCATAAAGAAATTATCTGCTCAGTACATTGACATAGTAGTAGCTGCGGCCACTACCTGTAATACACAATCTTCATGGCCCTGCCAGGGATCATTGTATATATACTTACACTGTGCCAAACTGGACCGATTTAAGTATATATCATATTTTAAGCCCAGTGTTCAGCTTAATTGCTGTTTGTGTTCCTGTTGAAGGAATTACAATACACTTGCATAGTTGCATAATGATCCTGCGGGACAATCCTGGGAATTTGGTCCCGCAGAATCCTTGTCCAGCGGGTTGTCAGTAGCATCTGAAGAACAGACATCTCCAGCATTAGACACTATTTCTATCCAGGCCAATTATTGGGGCAGATTACAGTATTTAAATTTTATACACTGTATTCTCCATAGCTGATATCTTTTTGGATATCAAACAGTTTGGCTAGGAATACAGCTTGATGAAGACAGCTTCAGTTACAACAATGTTTACCAGTTCTCATGTATCTCATGATACCAAACATGCCATTAATTCCATGGCTGCAATTCGGGATGATTAAATGGTATTTTCCTCTGCAATGCGGCATGTGTGTGGATCAGAGCGGATACCCAAAGATCTCACATAGAAATGATGCAGAGCTTGACAGCTTAAGCATGCATTTTTACAAGGCAATTGTTGATTTAAAAAAATCACTGTGCAGAGAGCAGGTTACTCTTGGTGCTTATGCATTGTTCTTCATATAACTGGATGTTTAAACATGGTTTTTACCTCCATCAAGACATATAATTCTTGATAGATACCTGCTCAGATATTGGACCAAGATGGCCTTGTACCACATGGTAAATAAGAAATGTAAAGAATTACACATTTGTTTTTAATTTGAGAGTATGTCAAATAAAAACAGGCAGACAGAGATAAGGACATCTTGACCTTCCACTATGTAATTAACTTAGGAACATAGCTCTAATGCCATATTTGTGGGGTTTACCAGTTGTAATTAGCATCCTGCTTTTACCTCCTCTATGCTATAAGGGAGGCAAAGATGGCTGCACACAACTGGATCTTGTGGGACAGACTGAAGCAATGTTTTGTTTATTGATAACACAGAATATTTTGCTCTAAATCTTACTATTAAAAACAGTATTGGGTTAAAATTACTCTGCTGATATTTAATTATCAGAAACCCAATTTTAAAATTTTAAAATATCTAGACATCCGTTTATGATAATTACATCTACATAACATCTTCATACAGGTTTGTGGAACCGTTTGGGACTTTCCTTGTGATATTTCCCCCTGTGGAGGTGCTCTATGCAGAGATAAGTTTGGCAGAAGGAAATGTGGTGGCACCGATTGTAGTGGAGCTTTGCCAGTTGCCAGAGATGGTCTGAAAAAAGCAAATGAAACAGATGCAAAGTTAAAGAGTGTTGCAATTAATCTCCTTGAAGCGGAGAAACAGGTAAATATCAAATTGTTATAGACACCTATGTTAAGGAAGAGATATTCATATATGTGGCTTATGTGAAATTTAAAGTGACACAAAACAAAACTTAGGAGTCAAACCTTAAAAATGCGTTCAAGTAAACTATTAGCACATTAACAAATGTAGCTTGTGTATCACTCAGCTGTAGATCCCAAAATCATCTCTGAATTCATGCTGACACTGTCCTTCTTTGTGATCCATCAGGGGAATGAGCTTAGATTGGTGGCTGCTTTACAACACACACATGGACCATGGGGACAAAAGTAGCCACCCTCCAGAAGGAAGGACAGTGTCAGCATGAATTCAGAGATGATTTGTGGCTCTACAGCTGAGTAATACACAAATAACCTACATTCTTGTAAATAGTTAAGGTACTTGAATGTATTTTTAAAACTTAACTTCTTTAGCGTCACTTAAAGACTAATTAGCTGAATTTTGCCTTTGTTTTTGTTTTTTTTTACTTTGACACTTAAGTTGTGCAGAATAAGTTCATATAGATAGTCTCCTGCTAACGGCCCGCCAAAGAGAGAAACACTGCTGTTTTTTTTTATTATTATCCTGACACAGAGCCATGTCAGAATAGAAAAAAAATATAAAAATTTTGCACATTGGATTGCATTGCTAGATTCCTATTGGCTATTTCAATTTGCAATAGCCAATAGTAAACTAGCATTGTACCCGCCCTCTGCTGCAGCTCAGGTCCATCAGAGGGCGGGTACAATGCTAGTTCATTATTGGCTATTGCAAATTGAAATAGCCAATAGGAATCTAGCATGGTATTCCAATGGGCAAAAATTATTTTTTTCTTCTATTCTGACACGGCTCCGTGTCAGAATAGAAAAAAAAAGAAAAAGCAGTGTTTCTCTCCTGGGCGGCCGGGAGCGGGAGACTCCCAGAGCGCCCGGGAGAGTTTTTTGGTTTTTGTTGACGGCAGGAGAACCACTGGACAATAGAAAACTGTTGGGCGGAGCTAGCTGTCAATGCTAGCTCCGCACAATTGTTTTCTATTTACTTTTTTTTTACTTTTTTTACTATTTTTCTGTTCTGCTAGGTCCCTCTGCTGTTCGGCATCTATAAGAATGATGTTGGATCGGCTGAGTCGAACTCCTTCTGCACTTCGGGTCAGCCGAACATGCTGAGCATGTTCAGCCGACCCGAAGCCATGCGAAGCAAGCCGATGTACTGCTGATTTCAGCCGACATACGGCTGAAATCAGCCGTACCAGGCTGAAGTGAATAGCCGAACAGTGTTCGGCTCAATTCACTTCAGGTCGGTCATTCACTCGGCTGCCTACGGCAGCTTAGTGAATAGACCCCTATGTATCTTAACAATAAACAATAAATGTTCTGCACCAATACTCGGTCTAAAAGCTACCAGGCACTAAGCATACACCCAATAAAAGTGTATTAACAAGGAACTATAATTAACATGTGAGGAGCTGGAGAACAGAGAAACCAAAATGTGTGCAAAAAAATGTAGTTCCCCCTAATATGAATATATCATTATGTGCATAAAAAACTGATGTACAATCCGTGATATGAATCATATGATGTGTCAATACAATTAAGTGTGTAGATGTCTTTTAATAAATTGAGCTGTTTTTGGATGGTATGTGCTATGGTATATGTTCTATCTTCCTGGGTATTGTGAACCTGGTGACAACATCACACATTGAACAAGCTCATACACTGAGAAAGATTGGAGTCGGAGGTTTCTTTTTTTTTTTAGCATGTTAATTTTTATTGAAAGAATATAAAGAAACAATACAGAGAAAATGTAAAGTTACATAAATCATGGATCAAGTATCAGTACCAGACTGCGATCCAAAAAAGTAATACAATTGCATGTGAACAATACTAAAGGTAACCCAGATCAACATCTGATAGAACACTTCAGAGTGAATCCGTATTGTAGGCATCCCAGCTGAAATAGCTACCATTAGTGACCCTTAGTGCCGTGAGGGTCAGGACTCTGAGTAGGGGGACCGTATCTCGATAACGTGGGAGCTCGTGGGTATAACAGTAGGGCCTAGGCTATGTACGTACTTTATGCAGAGACTGCGTGGAATGAGTCTGGGAGTGTCAGGGATTGAGGACATCCAGTGGACTCAGGGAGCCAGTCAGTTGGGCCTCTAGATACCAAGTAGAAAAGCGAAAGATGGACATCAAATCCTGCAGCTGCTGCAGTGAATAATCCGCCACAACATACGACGTCCACATATCGAAGAAGGTTTCAGTGCGTGCTTGGTTAAATTTTGTATCTAGTTTGTCTAACAGTAACAGTCGGTTGAGCAGGGGGTGAAAGGTGACCATAGAAGGGGGTTCAGGTACTATCCAGTTGCACAAAATCGCTTTTTTGCTGTCAGGAGACAAAGGTGCTCCCAGCGGGTCGGGTGAGAGGGATCAGCCCTTGCGCCTAAGGGTGGGGTGTGTAGTAGGCAGAAGGCAGGGGACAGCATTCTCGTCTTGCAGGAATGGGAGTTCATGAAGTTTAATATTGTGGACCAAAAGGTTTGGATGTGCGGGCATGACCAGAGTAGATGTGGGAGGTCAGGTAGGGGGAGAAGACATTTCGGGCAGACCGTTAACCATTTGGAGAGGGAGTTCTTAGCCGGAATATTAAAGGCATGATATGCTCTATGGACAGTTTTAAAGTATATCTCACGCCAGGCTTTGTTAATAACAGCTTTCCTGATCTGTCGCCAACCTTGTGTCACCATGGAGTGCGTGTCCTCTGTGGACATATTCAGATATTCCGCCCAACGCCTAATATGAGATGGGACAGATGAGGAGGATTCAAGAATAGAAGTCACTATCTGGCGGGCGATAAGGGACAAAGGCATCTTGACCTGTGGAGATGAGAGCAAGGGGTCAAGCGGTGGGCTAATAATTTCTCGCCAAGGCAGAGAAAGATGGCTGGATATAAAATAGCCATAGTGTGTGATGTGGGCAAGGATGTTTGAGATTTGGGTCAGTGGGTCAGAAAGGAGCAAGAGGATATCATCCGCAAATAGTGCTAGTTTAGTGTCGTATGGGCCAGATTGATAGCCAGTAAAGATATGGGGGGTAGCCAAGGATCGGGACAGGGGTTCTATAACCAGATTAAATAATAAAGGGGAAAGAGGACAGCCCTGGCGGGTTCCTTTGTACAGGCGGAAGGATGCGGAAAGGGCCGAGGAGGTATATATCTGCGCTGAGGGGCCGCTATACATGGTTGATACGTATTTCAAAAACAGCCCCGTGAATCCAAAGCGCTCCATAACCTTCGAGAGCCATAACCAATTAATGTTGTCAAAGGCTTTCTCCGCGTCCAAGGCCAAAAGTGCCATTGGACTAGGAGAGGACCCCGACAACCTTATACCCTCCAGTGCAGTAAGTATTTTTCTCACATTCAGTACAGCTGAACGACCAGACACAAAACCCGCCTGGTCTGTTGATACAAGTTTGGAGTCGGGGGTTTCTTCCCCTATCTTGTCTTGAATTGTATTGTGATTGTAATGTCTTCCTCATATTGTAAAGCTCTGCACAAACTTTTGGCGCTATATAAATCCTGTATAATAATAATAACTAAAGAAGTGATTTGCGGGGTCGCCTGTCTGTTTGGGTCAAAAACGTCAGGGTATCTGCATAATTAGAGAGATCGAAGCCGAGAGTCCCCTCCCCTGGTTAAGAAGAGAACTGCCTGGTTTTTCCCTTTTATTTGGGTCAAAACGACAAGGTGAGCACCCCTCTATGTGGTGTGGAGGTGAATTGGTGAAGGAAGAAGTGAATTGTTATCACCTTATTTGATCATACATGGACTTATTTCACAATTTTGAACTTTTATAGATTCATTATTTATCTTGATCCATGAATTGAGTGATCTATTGGCACATCATACAATTCATATCATGGATTATACATCAGTTTTTTATGCACATAATGATATTATATTCATATAAGGAGGAACTACATTTTTTGCACATATGTTAGTTTCTCTGTTCTCCAGCTCAACACATTTTATTTATAGACCATGTATCTACTTTGGCTTGGATGTCTGTAAATATTGATTAAATTTTTATAAGGTTTACCATTTTTAGACATGCAATCAAACACCATGTACATTTACTCTACATTATTTGGAATTGGCTGTTCACATGTCCCCACTTTCATTTTACTGTTACTTTATTTAACATTTTCCAGTGTGCAGGAGGATGAAGAAAAATGCATATGCATTTTGCATATATATTATTATATTATATACATTAAACATTTTTATGTATAATCAGTGTTTATTAATTTTCATAAGTATATAAAGAAAGATAGCAAGCATGAAATAGGTGAAAATGGCATGGCATAGCACGAAGAAGAAATAGGTATTCCTATTAGTATTCCTATAGTATTCCTATAATGCCCGTTGGCATTTAAAACTGTCACATCATAGTCTGCACCTCTAATAAAGAAATACTGTTTACATTTTTGGTATACAATGTTCTTACTTCTTATATTTATAAATGTCTTTTATGATAGTGGTTAACATAGAAGATATGACATTGCCAAAACTAACTTCTCTCAAAGTGATTACTACAAGTGTTGGGTAGGGATGCACCGATAGCGATGCTAGCATCGGTATCGGTGGCAATACCGAGTACTTGTACTCGCCCAAATGCTCCGATACCTTCCCCGATACCGAAATGTCCGGTCAGAGGAAGATTTCCTCCGGCCGGCAGTGCGGTAGCGGTACATGGAGCCAGCTTCCCATGCGATCAGGAAGCTGGGCAGTAAGTAATGACCCTCCCAGATTCCTGATTGGCCAGGAAGCTGGCTCGATGCCATTTGGCCGTGAAGCCGGCTTCCCAGCCAATCAGCATCGTGACGGCCGAACAGCTGGCTTGATGCTGATTGGCTGGGATCGGCATTGAGACGGCTTCCCGGCCAATCAGGAAGCTGCGAGGCGGGTCATTACTTGCTGCCCGGCTTCCTGATTGGCCGTGAAGCCGGCTCGATGCTGATTGGCTGGGAAGCCAGTTTCCTGGCCAAGCACAATTAAGCTGGCCAGACAACACGGAGCCAGCTTCTCGGGCAATCAGATTGCCTGGGAAGCTGGCTCCATGCCAGCAGAAGCACCCTTATCGGTACTCGGTATCGACGAGTACCGAAAGCAAAGTAAAGTACTCGTACTCGATACCAAAAAAGTGTTGGGGAGAAGAGCATAAAAGAGGAGAGAAAGAAAAAAAAAGGAAGGAGGGAATAGAAGATGCCTGTATACATGCATTTTTAAAAGAAAATAAGCCTTGAGAAGTTGTAACTGTATATACAATAACACTACTGACTGGTTTCTGCACTGTTACCTTTAACCCAGAGAGCTGCTGAGTTAAACATTCTCTCTGTTAGGAGAGCTCTATTTATTTACAGTACAAATCATTCACAGAAATATCAAGGTTTTGTATGCATATGTGTGTAACTAAAACCACCCACAGAAATTAATTACATTGTTGTTCAATAGCTGACAATGATGAGATTGAGAAATAATAAGATGTTTGTGGACACACAGGGGTTGGTTAACTAAAGGCTAATAGGCAGTTCATTTTTCAAGGGAATTTGCTCTTTGCAAGGTAATTTCCTATTACTTTAGTGAATAAGGTGAAGTACTGCTGACTACTGACAATCTTTGAATCATGTCCAAGATTGGGAAAGTTCCCTCACAGAGTGAAAATTCCCTCAAAAAATGAAGAACCTATTTGCTTTTAGTGAATAAACCCACTTCATCCTTCTAAGGTAACCTTTGACTTACCGATATCGGGGGAGAAACAGATTTTTGGGGATAGATTCTCAAAGAAAAGGCTCTCCCCAGTAGTGTTTTCTCATTTGATTGAAGCAACTGTACATATTTATAGAAATATATTTCCCTGACAGCTCCATGGCAGCACACAAATGGGATGGCCAAGCCTCCCTACCAATCTGATAGGACGTTTAACTCATAAATCTTAGTACCCCCCAGTCCTCAGCGTTCCTCTTTTTTCCTCCTCCTACTACTGATGGAGGTGGGGAGTTGCCTACCTGGCGGAGGTAAAGCCTCTGGCCGTCCACCCTGGTTCGCATGGTCGGGTGTAGTCCCCCAGGTTCGCCTAAAGGGCCATGATAGGGGAGCCTCGCTGCTGGTCCCAGAGGCGGCAGGAGTTGCCCAGTAACACTTGGTTCATTAGGGTGGAACACTGTCCCCCTGTTCCGGTGGTTGTTGGAACGCAGGCTGCGCTCCATGGGACTCCGGTTG
>NW_017309767.1:42345-47034 GCF_000935625.1 Nanorana parkeri | reverse complement strand
TGTGACCATATGATGTTTCACAGGGTGAAGGGGGCGGGTGGCCCAAGAAAATGTTTGCCCAGGGTCCAATTAATAATAAAGACGGCCCTGCATACAGCTGAAAATGTCAGGATGCAACAGAAAAAGTATTATTTTATTACCGACTCAAAAATAATCAACCAAAGTACAAGGAACAGTGAAATGGTTCAATGTGAGAAATGGCTACGGATTAATCAATCGGTAAGTTTTGAAATCGCAAATTTGCAGACAAAATTGTGCTATGCTATGCTATTTCAGTAAAGATGTTTAATTAATATTGAATGATTGCTGGTTGACTAATCCACTCAGGGTAGATCACATATTTCTCTCAGGGAGTTCCCATTTCTACTCTGCCACCCATGAAGCCTCATTTTTTTTCTATGTAGTTTAAGGTGTTAAAAAAATTCAGCAGGAGACATAAGACCTCCTTTTCATAACTACTGCAAGTTGGTGCGACCTGGGACATTGCATACAAAGAACTTACTGCCAGTAAATAAGAAGCTGGAGGGTCCTTCAACCAGTTGGCAGCCAATTTATTAAACATCAGTTTTGGGTAGACTGAATTTGTATTGTAGGTTGCGGATACTAAAGTTTATGGCCACTTGTGAAAGGAAATCTGTACTGAGAGGAATAGGTAGCATGCCACTGTTGACCTACTTCTTACAATGTTAGTTGCCTGGCTGTCTGTGGTTTCATTGTTTTCTGACTTACTGACCCCAAACAAGGATGCAGCCTAGAAAGTCAACATGAAGTCAAAACTGCTGCTCCCATACTTCCTTCAGGTCAGTAAATCAGAATGTACTGGAGCTATTGGGTCAGTGCAAGGGATGGGTAACTAGAATGTTCAAGAGGAGTTCTCATAATTGGACATGTGCACCAGCAAAAAAAAATGTTTCGTTTTGATTTGGATTTAGCTTTATTTCGTTTTTTGGAATTCGGGTCCGAAAGTCAATTCGTTTCGGAATTCGGATTCAAACCAAATTTGTTAGCAGAAATCCGTACGAAATTTTGTTTTGTTCGTTCGATGCAGCAAAGTGACATTTAAGAGGAAAAAATTCGTATTCGTTTGCATTCGTTATATCTGTAATTCGGATACATACGAATCTCCGAATTTCTGAAATTTTGTCCGAATTTCGATTTGGAACGAAACAAATTGCACATGTCTACGCATAATGTCAGCCACTGGTCTTAAACAAGGAGGCAGCACAGAAGTTCACACTTTCATGTTCTATGCTTGTTTCAAGTCACTGATACACGATGATGATGATTATTATACAGGATTTATATAGCGCTATCAGTTTGCGCACAGCTTTACAATATAAGTAAGACCTTATGGTTACAATACAAAATCAAGACAAGATGGTAAGGGGGGCCCTGCCCATGAGAGATTACAATCTAAAAGGGAGGGGCAAGTGATACAAGAGGTGGTAGCTCCATGGGGATGGATACATACGAATCTCCGAATTTCTGAAATTTTGTCCGAATTTCGATTTGGAACGAAACAAATTGCACATGTCTACGCATAATGTCAGCCACTGGTCTTAAACAAGGAGGCAGCACAGAAGTTCACACTTTCATGTTCTATGCTTGTTTCAAGTCACTGATACACGATGATGATGATTATTATACAGGATTTATATAGCGCTATCAGTTTGCGCACAGCTTTACAATATAAGTAAGACCTTATGGTTACAATACAAAATCAAGACAAGATGGTAAGGGGGGCCCTGCCCATGAGAGATTACAATCTAAAAGGGAGGGGCAAGTGATACAAGAGGTGGTAGCTCCATGGGGATGAATTGTTTGAGAAAGTTATAGTTCAGTGGTTAGGTTGAGGTGAGATAGGCTTCCCTGAAGAGGTGAGTCTTAAGGGATCGCCTAAAGGCAGAGTAGGAGATAGATGGACAGGTTGGGGTAGGGAGTTCCAAAGAATGGGAGAGACTCTAGAGAAATCCTGAAGGCAAGCATGGGAGAAGTTGACGAGGGAGCTAGACAGCAGGAAGTCTTATGGGGAGCGGAGGGGATGGTTAGGGTGATACTTTGAGATTGGACATACAGTATAGCCTGGGGGCCTTACATCACCAAGTGCAATTCAAAGCATTGGATGCAGTGGTGTAAAGCACGCCGCCACTGGACTCTAGACAAGTGGAGACGTGTTCTCTGGAGTGATGAATGACGCTTCTTTTTATGGCAATCCGATGGATGTGTCTGGGTTTGGCGGTTGCCAGGAGAACGGTACTTGCCTGACTGCATTGTGCCAAATGTACAGTTTGGTGGAGGGGGGATTATGGTGTGGTGTTGTTTTTCAGGGGTTGGGTTTGGCCCCTTTGTTCCAGTGAAGGGAACTCTTAAAGGCATCAGCATACCAAAACATTTTAGACAATTTCATGCTCCCAACTTTGTGGGATGAGTTTAGGGATGGCCCCTTCCTGTTCCAACATGACTGTGCACCAGTGCACAAAGCAAGGTCCATAAAGACATGGATGAGCGAGTTTGGGGTGGAGGAACTTGACTGGCCTGCACAGAGTCCTGAACTCAACACCTTTGGGATGAATTAGAGCGGAGACTGTGAGCCAGGCTTTCTTGTCCAACATCAGTACCTGACCTCACAAATGCGCTTCTGGAAGAATGGTCAAACGATCCCATAGACACACTCCTGAACCTTGTGGACGCCTTCCCAGAAGAATTCAAACTGTAAAGGGTGGGCCAGCTCAATATTGAACCCTACGGACTAAGACTGGGATGCCATTAAAGTTCATGTGCGAGTAAAGGCAGGCGTCCCAATACCTTTGGCAATATAGTGTATGTTCCCATTCACATTGCATAAGCTAAGAAAAAAAAATGCTCCTTGCAGTTTAAGTTGCTTTTACTTGGGTTCGAGTTTCTACTTAACTTCTTATGGGTTACAATTTCAACTTACCTCTCCTTTTTAATGTTAGGAGGATCTGTGAGGAGTGAGGGGCTTCTCCATATTTTGCTAATGGAGTTAGTGAGAGAAACACAGTCCTGCAATTTCGGTCTAAATCTTTCTATTAGGACAGATCACTGTGAAGGTGCACAGAAAAACCTGGAATCAGCCATGTTGGCTTCTGCAGCAAACCATCTGATAGGTAAGAAACAGTTTTTTAAATGATTTTGCGTTATGCTGCGTGAGTGGGAAATACTTAAAAAGATAAAGAGGAGTTTTCTCAAATTTGACTGGAAAAGTGGAAATACACTTTAAATACATGATAAACCCAGATCTGATAACTACTTCTAAATATCTATTTACAAATAAGGAGATTTCCAATACAACACATTTCTTTGATCTGTAGAAAATGTATAAAATCATGTAGCATACACTGCTGATTCAATGATGGTTATCAAACCAATTCAGATTTCCCTACTTCTGTATAGATGAAATGCTCAAGTAAATTTTACATATAACAATTAATGCCATTCGTTGTCTGCAATGAATAAAGTAAATGCACACATACACAAAATAAGTCCTTACTCTCTAAACATATTGGTAACAGAAACAATAGCAAAAACATTGCTCACAATTCTATTCTTGATCAGAGCCCACCATAGAGAGTCTCAGATGGGCTGTGCAGCATCTATGGTGGGCTCTGCTGGGTCACTCTCAGGTGGGTCCTGTGTCCAGCGCGTCACTAAGCCCTGCGTCCAGCGCGTCACTAAGCCCTGAGTCCGACGGGTCACTAAGCCCTAAGTCCAGCGGGTCACTAAGCCCTGCGCCCAGCGGGTCACTAAGCCCTGCGCCCAGCGGGTCACTAAGCCCTGCGCCCAGCGGGTCACTAATCCCTGCATCCAGCTGGTCACTAAGCCCAGAGTCCATCGGGCCACTGAGCCCAGAGTCCATCGGGCCACTGAGCCCAGAGTCCATCGGGCCACTGAGCCCAGAGTCCATCGGGCCACTGAGCCCAGAGTCCATCGGGCCACTGAGCCCAGAGTCCATCGGGCCACTGAGCCCAGAGTCCAGCGGGCCACTGAGCCCTGAGTCCAGCGGGCCACTGAGTGTATTGCTGGGATTTGTAGTCCCCCTACAGCTGGTGCCATTGTGCATTAGAGTGTAAGCTCCTCTGTACAGGGATTGATGTGACTGGCTCAGTATTCTCTGTAAAGCACTGCAATATATGTTAGAGCTATATACATGTATAATAATAATAATGTGTGACTGAGGGGGGACATTAGAGTGTAAGCTCCTCTGTACAGAGACTGATGTGACTGGGGCTGCAACAACTAATCAACTAAGTCGATTAAAATCGATGATGGAAAATGTTGTCAACGTTTTCCATCATCGATTAGTCGGCTTTCGATTAGTTGCCCCTGTAAAGTTGCTTGAAGAGTGTGCAGGTAAGACTGCCGGCACTTTTTCCCCACGTGCTGTATAAATGTATTGCTGGGATAGTGATTGGTTGTATTCCTCTATAGCTGATGGTGTATTGCGCTGTATATGTACTAACAGCTATAGAGGAATAGAGCAATACTGCATTGCGCTGTACAATGTACTATTGCTGGGATTTGTAGTCCTCTATAGCCGGTGGCATTCTGCGTTGACTGCTGTATAATTTTCCACTTTCTATTTTCCTATATTGCACACCACCCTTTTTTTTTGTTTTTACTTCCACCGTTCCAAGCTTGACTGATGTGACTGGCTCCGTGTTCTTTGTA
>NW_017309767.1:31669-42334 GCF_000935625.1 Nanorana parkeri | reverse complement strand
TGCCCTGACTGGTGGTATACTTTTATAATTTTCCTAGTTGTTTTATGTTTCCAACAAATTACAAGAACTAAAGGCTGGATCATGATATACATTTAACATTTTAGCAATGCTAACATTATTATTTGAATGCTTCAGTAATTATTGGTTGTAATTCAGTTGACTTGACATACTGATAAAACGACATTTAACGTCAATCTGTGGACATTAGATGAGCAATAAGGCGTGTATGTATTCCCCTATGTAAAAATAATATATCTTACAAAGGTCTCTAAATTATACTTTATTATTTACCAGTTAATGGGTCAAATATTTTTTGTCCAGCTATATGCCGGGAGAAGTTTTATACATCACCCCCTTAATCTGACTTGACTGTTTCCTAATTTTAACCCTAAACTGAACACCCTAATCCTAACACTAAACTCTATCCCTTCCCTTAAACTTGAACCTATGTTGTTTAGGCACCAAAGTAACACATTATAATATTGCACCTTAAGTTATCTAATTGTCTTGACACCACTACCCACCTCTCTAAATTGCTGCTGAAACCAGAAAAACATGAGCTTTCAGATATGATCAACAAATGCTCATTCTCCTTCTCCTCTCGCAATGTATTGGTTGGTGTCTGAATTATCTATTACCATGCCTGAGCATTGTCACATAAGGAAGGTGTATGAGATTTTTGGAAAGTCAGTTTTTGCATGGGATCTCCAGGGGGACTGCATCAGCAGATTAGGGATAGAGATGGCATTCCTGAGGTATGAGCAGGCACCTTAAGGTTCCTGCTACACGGCAATTTAGTTATTATTGTGCCTAAAATGTTAGTACAGGTTTACTTCAACATTTGATAATAAGCTGCAAATATAGCCTAACTCCTTAGCATGAGATTAACCACTTAAACTATTTAGGTTTTTTGAAAAGTATTAGCTCTAAAACCTCCAACTCGCTACACAAAGATTTAACAACGATGAAATATTGGCACAAAAAACAAATTATTCACACCTGCTGTGACTAAAGAACACTAAGCAATGTGATTTAGCTGTGGTCAGTGACTAGACCACATGTATCAAAGGTGAGTTAATGAAAATAATTATCTAGCTATTATTTGAACGGTTGTAAGAGAAAAAAAGTAAGGATTCTAAGTATCTAAGTTTCTAAGTAACTTCATATTAGGTACATTTGGTACATGAAACTGTATTTAGTAGAGATAAGGTGAGTGACTTTACTAATGGCAAACCACATCATTTGTATGTAAAAAGGAAAGAATAAGGGAGAAGTACTTGCAAATATATTCTTTTATGACAAGTGCTCTATTGACAGATAAGGTAGTGTCAGAGGATTGCACCATATGTAAACTGCGCACAAAAGAAGATACAAGAGCCCAGAAAACCAAAAAGAAAACAACACTACCAAGTGAATAAAGGTAGTTTTCGTGGAAAGTGCCTGACTGACCTTAAAATATGGGGTACTGTATGAGGGTACTGCAAACAAATCCCTGATAGTTACTTTGTAATTTTTTAAAACATGTTGATACTTTGACTTTGATTATTTTTATTATTAAATGCTATTTAAAACAATTCTGTGCTCTGTTAGAAAGGTACCAGATAGCAGGCAACATAAGCTGCAAGACTATACTTTTGTTTTAAAACCCAGGTGAACCTTCAGTTTAAATCAGCTAAATACATTCCAGGTGCATAAAACGTGTGTTTGTGTCTAAGGGGGCCCATACACCTTACAATTATCTGCAGATTTTCTGTGGTCAGATGGAAAAAGGGCAACAGATTGGCCCAGGTGGAGATTACTCCATCCACACAGTTAAGTGTAGATGGAGGAATCTGTTGCACCTTTTCCATCTGACCACAGAAAATCTGCAGATAAACTGTAAGGTGTATGGCCAGCTTTAAGCTCACACCTAGGCGCTTTGTCACTCAAAGATAAGCACCACAAAACACTCAAGACAAGGAATCCCAATTATTTCTATGGCCCCTGTTCACACAGTTTGGTCGCAAGCAGAAAAAAATGCCTGCCACTTTTTGGCAATTACACCGCTTGCTGGTCCAATAGACTTCAATGGGAAACCTTGTGTGACAAAACGCTCAGATGTGAACAGGGGCCATAGAAATGAAAGGGATTCCTTGTCTTTAGCATTTTGTTGCGCTTACCTTGGACCGAAAAAATGTCTAGGTGTGAGTGCGGACTTATCATTTGTTTTTTTTCTTAAGCAGCCATTGCCTGAGAAGAAAACCATGTCACCTGTCAGGATCTGCAGACTGAGCCCCTTACTCTCTGTGTAGAAGCAGTAGTCTCACTGCTCCTCACTGGCTGAAGAGCTCTGGCCCTGACTTAGCAGGGGGTGTACCACACATCTGCTTCCCTATAAAGACAAAGTGTTCCACTTTGCGGCAAGTTGGCGGGATACAGGCTTTTCTACTTATGCTGTGGCTGATCTTTAAAGATAACCAACTTTTTAATTCAAACTTCAGAGAAATGCCCCCTGAAGTTTTTATATACAATAGATCAAAACCTCCTGGAAGACAAGGCACAGCCCTATCACAATCCACAATGCAGGGGATAATGCGTAAGTGCACTATGATTACGTCCGAGCATCACATGACAGATGGTGCATGTGTCTGCTTAGAAAAAGAATGCATTTTAGGACAGTATAGGCACTTCAAGGGACTTCAATGTTGCTCTAAGGACTCTAAAGGAAAAGGTGTAAACTGGCAATTTACGGCGCCTGCTGTCCAGAGGCATTAGTTCAAATGTGTACTGGGTTTATTTTTAACAGCTTCTTATGGTTCCAATCACTTTTTGTTTGCATTAAAGGAAACTTGCATTAAGTGAAATACGGAGGCTGCCATTGCATTTTGAAAATGCTAGTTGTCTGGAAGCCACTGGCTTCAGTCAGTAGCCCAGAACAAGGAAATCCTGAGTAAAGTCAGACCTCTTTCCTTAAATCTCTATACTTGTTCGGATGAGTGACTCAGAACTGGAAGCTGGACTTACTTCTGGATATTCTCCACCCTTCCTTTTGGATCTTTTGACCTTCTTCCCCGCTCATCTTCCCTTTGCTCTATTTTCTCTTGTCATGGTCAGCCTGTATGGGGTAATGTCACCCACTTTGTGGGTAGACAGTCGTTTGTAAACGGTAATTTGGCTGGTGTAAGTTACTGCTGCTTAAATTTTGAAGACTAAGCATGGTGGCCTGTAAATGGTTACCAATAGTTCCATTTGATAATAAATGTTAAAATCTATTTCATGGTTAAAATATACTTAAACTCAATAAAGGGGCAGCGGCCTAACGTTTTCCCACAATCTTTGTTATGTGTTTACTTTATTATTTAGGTGTGTTGTTATGGTATGATGGGTATTCATGAGATATGTATAGGTATGCATTCAGTGCGACCATCAAAGATCTGCGCACAGAGAGAAATATTATCCACATGCTTGATGACAGGTAGCATACCATTTTGATGGCTTACTGCAACTTACCCAGATGTAAATAATATTATCACACTATTCTTTCCTATTTGCGGCTATAAAAAACCTTAAAGCTCTACTGTCTCTCTCCCCTCCTACCTTGTTTTTTCCACTTTTCTTTTTTTTCCAAAAGCAACAATGATACAGTGGTAGGTAGTAGATGCGGATGTAGGGAGTCATCAATTGTTAATACAAAACACAAAAATTCCCCAGCCTCAACCTGCCAGCCAGCCTGCAACCAAACAAGTAGCCCTGTCAACAGTATGCGTTAAAATCAGAGGTTTAGTTGCACAAACTTTTGGCCTGCTATAAAGGCCGGTTATAGATTCATGCATGTACCATTTTTTCTTGTCATCAATTGTTACTTT
The DNA here is from genome assembly GCF_000935625.1 of Nanorana parkeri. Classification (NCBI taxonomy): domain Eukaryota; kingdom Metazoa; phylum Chordata; class Amphibia; order Anura; family Dicroglossidae; genus Nanorana; species Nanorana parkeri. The sequence goes on along the minus strand of NW_017309767.1, from coordinate 38,489 downwards.
GTGAATACCCAATACATGTGTAGTTCTTGAGATGTATAAAGCCCTACTTCCCAAATATCATAATGGCTGATGGATAGGTTTAGATATGATACAAGAACAAGGATGTGTGCTGAGTAGTAATGATATGTATCTGTTTCATTTATTATGCACTTTCAGGAAGGTCTGGCTGCCGTCCATAGTACAAGTGCTTCACGGATCGTTGCACGCTATGTTGCATGCAAATATGCACATAGAAAATGATTTGGTGTTCCCATCAAGCACAATTGTGCGCAATAGTGTGCAATAATGAGCATGTTCAGAAGCGCGCTCCAGTACTTCAGGCACGGCACGCATGTGTGCACTCCCGTTCCATCTGCTGGCACCAGGCTATAAGCAGCAGCTGTATTCTGTGCTTGCTATCCTTGTTTACTGATATCTTGGATTTGACCTGGCTTGTCTCTTAACCCTGCTTGTCTGCCGCCTGCCTTCTGACCCCCGCCTGTCTTGACTACTCTTCTGCATTCAGATTTGGCCTTGCTTGCCCACAAGGTTCTGATTCGGCTTTCTTGTGACTACGCCTCTGCGTTATGCTTCTGCACCCCGTTGTCTGCCAGTTGCTGACCCGATCCGCCTGACTCTGATTCTGTCTTCTGTGCTGCCATCTGGCTTGCTGCTGACCATCTGGTTCCAAGAGTATCCTGAATCCAGCTACTCGCATCATCTCACCAGCATCAGCTGTTCTGCATGTGCCACAGGCACTTGTGCCTCTCTCTGTTCTGTGCTTTCCCTGTAGCACCTCCAGCCAAGAGCTGCAAGGGATAGCCTCACTCATCACTTCAGGTCATACCAGGTACGTGACATGCACAGTATGTAATGTCTGTTCATCCAGTCCTGGAATTTACACAGCGCTGCCATACATCCAGGGCAGGATACCTGATCTTACTCTGCTGTAGTTGGGTAACTCTTACAGTTCTTGCCCCTCCCCAGCCTGTGACTGGACAGGGAAGCAGCAGAATGATTAGCTCATCTCTTTATCACTTTGATCGCTCCTCATAAGAGCATGCCTTTTTCACTGCAACACAACTGATAAGCTTCTTGTGCTGCTTCTACCTCCCCTAGTCTGAGCTCTGACGTATAGAAGGCTACAAGATAACAAGGTTGCTGCTAAGTCAAACTGAGATGCTTATACTATTTGCATTTGAAAAGTATGTATTAAAACCTCACTCTAGGTAAAAAGTATTTTTTTTCACTCCTCCCTCCCTCCTACCTATAACCCATCCTACTAGGCTTTTTTTTACCCTTACCCTCTGAAGTCAGATATACCAAAATGTATCCTGGAGAGAAGGTGCATTAATGTCTGTCATTTATATCTGCCTGGGGTTCAGCTTTTAAAGTGAACTTATTTTATTTTTTTTAAGTAATAGACATTTTTATTCCATGTATTTATAAACATGAACTTTGCAGTTGCTGACTTGTTTTAAAAGATGCTAGCTCCCATACGGGCAGGCTAATTCTGGAACAAGCATACAGGTTTTTTTAATTCACCGGTTTCATGCTTTTATGCAGGTGTAAAATGGAGAAGCATGAAACATGATATGAGGATGTCAGGGTGACATATAAAGCCAGTTTGCCACCTCTGGCACAGATGTTCTTAGCACTGGGTGCTTAGGATTATTGCACCAACTATTCATAGACACCTCCAGGCATATCTCCCTGCTAACAGGGATTTGAGAATTAGTCTAGATAGGGATAGAACACAAATAACTTAGTTTCAGGATAAAATAAAGGCACATCAATTTGAAGCACATGACAGTACAAATAGTTAACTTTAACAAAAAGATATGCTTCTTTGGCTAATGATGCAGAATACAGCATAAATGGGCAAATGCTTAGAAAATGTGCAAGCTCTAAAGTGGCATAATCAATTCGTTCATGAGTATGTTCATATGAGGAACAAAATAGGGAAAAAATAAACAGTCTCCATTTAACTATAGGGCAGATAATCACTTGGTCACAGAGCTTCATGCACTTTGCAATAGAGCTTGCATTCAAGGTGCCTCATGCTGTCATACATATAACAAATAGTAAGCAAAGAACATTCCTTCTTTGCCACATAGGGGAAGGTCACATAGCTTTTTTTTGCTCAGTTGCCAGAAGCCCCTTGCCAGTAGGCTATCGCTCTCTAGAGCCCACCTTTACCATAGCCAAGAACTGCAATCTAAGTTGCTGCTGAGCAATGAGCATGGCTGTTGGAACCAATTGCACCGTTGGAGGTGGTGGCACAAAAAAATCCCCTGGAAGTGCTACCTGAGCTTTGTGATTTGAGAATGCTTTTATGGAGTGCTGAGCTAATGTTAATACTTTTTTGCCAGTCACCTTCTGCAAGAAGAATATTACAGTTTCTTCAAAAATATTCCTTTATCTTGTATCTGGGAATCTCACATATATATATTCTGCCAGCCTTGCAAATCAACTGAAATGAGTTTGTTGGCTGGGCAAGAAAAAAAACTAATTGCCAATATTCAAGAAGAATTCAGGGGAACATTTTTATTACCCCTTGCAGCGTGTCTAGATGTTAAAAACGTTATACTCACCCATACAATCATTTGAGCCGGCTTGTCCTTAGGCTGAGTAGTAAAATATATCACCAGCTCACCGTGGTCAAATCTTCAGAAAGTGATAATTTTATTGATGCACACACATCTTGTCACACTGCAACGTTTTTGGGCTACTCGGGGTCCCTTCCTCAGGCATAACCTGTATCTTGTTCTTAGGCCTTTTCCTAGAGCCTCTCTCCCCCTCCTCTGCAGCAGTCTAAGAAGCCTTGTGCCAACACATTCTATACACGTGTATATACGTGAGGATGCCGAGGAACATTCTATCTGTGTAGCAGATCAGGAGACATGCTTCAGTGACTGGAGAAGCAGGGAGTATAATTTTTTTTTCAGCACAACCAGTTAATCCTTGCATTACAGGGGTGGCCCCACTGCAAGAATTAATAAAATGTTTCCCTGGAGTTCTTCCTTATATTAATCACAGGAAACAGAAAACTGGCTAATGCTATAAAGCATCTCTTTGGCTTGAAGTCTGATACTGAATGTGGTGAAACTAATGCTACCAATAGCTAGATATGTTTGATATTCTATATATGTTTTTCTTTATGCTAATGCTTTAGTACCATTGTTTTTTATTATCATAGACACTGGCTTAGTGCTTTATTATTTCAAGTTTCTATGACAGTTTGTCATGTGAGTAATTAACGTTAGGCTTCTTAAAGAGTATAAATACATGCAATTATTTGAAAGGTTAGATATTAGACTTTACAACAGCTAAGGCCACCAGCTGATTTTGAACAGCTGTAATAGAAGATGTAGTCCAACATGGGCAGCCTAAATCTATGATTGCAGATGTTACAAATAGACTGTCAGCTTGGTGTTTGAGGTGCAAAACATTTGATTCAATCAGATTACAGTTTAGTCTGTCCTGCTAGACGCCCCTACTCCTACGTTGTGTGATGTATGGCTAATTTTTTTCATTATACTGTGGATTGTAATACCTGTATATTTTTTTACTTATCTCGATCTTCTTCTTTACTGTGCTTTTCAGCTGTCCCTCCAGCACTGGTGCGGGTCTCCGATCCAGCGTTGACTCCTCTGTCCTCCTCTTCTCTCTTTTCCCACAGAGCCTGTGCGAGGGCTCCTCCATAGACTTACCTTGTGTGTCTCTTCGTCTCCCGGGCGAACATCTGAAGTGCGCATGCGCCTGCCCCAAGATCCTTTGCGGCCGCCCGAGACTCTTCAGATGTTCGAACGGGAGCGCGCAGCGAAGACACAGGTACATTTAAACCTATTTAAAAAGGTTGTTGTTTTTTTAAAGTTGTTGCATATATCTACTGCTTGCTAGCAGTAGATATATGCAAAAAACTTGAGGGTTTAATAAACCTTTAAGGTGAATTGTATGTCATATACAGTAGATTATGTAATATAAGTAACCTTCTAAATGTGGATAGAATTTTACGTTCCTGACTTAACTATTTCGTTTTTATAACTCTCTGGCACTAGTATTTGTATCATGCTTGTCAAGTAAAGCACTCTCTATGTGTACAGTATGTATGTGTACATTTATATTAGAATTTAAAACATAATCATCTTAATAAAGATCCTGCAGTATGTCATTAAAATGTTTCTTTTTCAGAAATAATAAAAAGATGAATATTATCCAGTTGATTTAGTCTTTTCACAAGCTTGGCATGAGATACTGTACATTTATTGTGCGTTTCTTTATCTGTGTAACAAAGTACAAATGGTATTACAGGTAAATGAGAGTGAAGGACATTAGTTTTACATCAGCATGTTTACAAAAAATGTTGTTCTTGATTTAAATTTTAGTTTTTTAAGGATTATTTTTACTAACATTTTTTTCATAATCCAGTAAAATGAGGGTTAGGATCTTAAATAAAACCAGTCTTGTTTGGCTCCAAAAGTGTTCAATCATTAAAAAGGAATTATGATAAACACCAAACAAATAAATATAATGCAAATATATACTTTATCTATCCTATCTATCTATCTATCTATCTATCTATCTATCTATCTATCTATCTATCTATCTGTCTGTCTATCTATCTATCTATCTATCTATCTATCTATCTATCTATCTGTCTGTCTATCTATCTATCTATCTATCTATCTATCTATCTATATAGCACAATACTCATCACATTTAACATACACAGTATGAAAAGGTTCATAGCTATTCTATACTGTTTTTTTAAAGTGTGGGATAACAAGTTATTGTATTGAGATTTCTTAATACTTTAAATAGCATCCAAAAATAATTAATTTGTCAGTAGTGTGCCTCTTCATTAGCAGACATAAATGTTAAAGAGTTAAGTATGACCAGACAATGGAAATATATTTTCATTGTAAATCTCTTCAACAAAATAGCATGGCCCACTCAAGGCAAAACAAACCCTCGAGTTGCTAGTATTTTGTTTTTTTTAAACGACAGGGCAAACATAAATACTTAGATTCTGTTACGCACAAACAAATACAGCAAGTGCTCTGCATTTGCATTAAAGGGGTTCTAAAGCCTCCTGTTTTTTTGCCTATATCTACTGCTGACAAGCAGTAGATATAGGCAAAAAGTAAAAAAAAACACTTAAACAGCGGTTTAGACTGACCACATTATCGCTGCTATTGTTCACTGGAATCTGGTGTAGATCATGTAGGAGATGAAGGAAAAACGCTTGGCTGGTTTGTAGCAGTGGTGCCTTATTCCTTCAGGCATCCTAAATGTAGGAAATAAGGCTCAATCATTTGAGCACTTATCGCATAGTACCAAGACTATTGAGCCTCATCCCCTGGACATCTACAAAATGTGCCTCTGCTACAAACTAACCAAGGGTTTTTTTCCTCATCTCCTACAGGAATTTTATGTTGTTCTTAGCTGCTATTGAGTGACTATGGATGTCAAAAGAGGAGCACTCTGTAAGCAGCAAGAGTCAAAATGGATTTCTTATATGTGATATGTGCTGATCCTCTTTACATATATATTCATTTTGTTACGTTTGAAAACAGAGTAAAGTCCCTCAGGTTTACGATTGTTAATCATCTCTAGAATAGTAGATGGATAAATCTGGTCTTGTCTATCTGGGTTAATAGAGGACTCTAGGTTATTGCACTTTGTATTTTACTACTACTACTATCAGACTAATTTTCCCTAAATATGCTTTGCTGTGTAAAAATCACACGCACCTGGTGCGTGCATGTGTTTAGGTTAGTAAATCACCCCCTGTGTGTCAATACTTTGTGCTGTCTCTGAGTTTAAAAAAAAAAAACTACAAAAGTAATTTGTTTCCTTTTCAGAAAAACAAGTAAAATAAACTTTTTTTCAATCTGCATAACCAGACAATGCATACCTTCCAACTGATCTCATTCTGAACCAAATCCCTCTGTCCCTCCGTGGTTCTCAGGGTCTTTTTGGTTTGATGTACAGGTATCTATGAAAATGTTCTATTCAACTACCAAAAGTATTACTCTGCACTAAAACCTTCATCCTGTCTGCTATTCCTCTTGTTTACTATTTAGAAATGCAAGTTTATGGAAAAGTAATGATGAAAAAAACAATTCTAAGTTTAACTAATCCCTTTTGGCACATAAATTCTTGATGGCCCACATAACTGGGGGTGTGGCAGGGGTGTGTCCATTGGCTAGACATAGTGTCCCTTGGGAGGTATGTAATGGAATATATATTTTCATTGTAAATCTCTTCACGCATAGCAGCAGCATCTATTCAAAGCAAAACATGGTCTTTCGTTGTCATGCTTTCACAAAAAAGAGAGCTTTGTATTTCATAAAGTCAAATGTAGTTTGCATAAGACACTTAACTGTAAGACAGGATGTCATTTCGGTTGCCACGCCAATGTACATTTGGTGTTCTGTGTTGTGAGTTTTTTTTGCATAAACAAATCACAATTTTAATACGGTAATTAATTTTACATACAATGTCCTTAGGTCGCACACCATAAACCAATATATCATGCAATGGCGGGCAAACCTCCAGATTCAAAGGAGGAGCTAATTCCAGAGCATTCACAATAAAAATCACCAAAAAAGGACTTTTAAAACTGTTATTATTGCATTTTCAAAAAGTTAAAGTAGAATTAAATCTTTGTTTTTTTGCATATATCCATTGCAAGCAAGCAGTAGATATATGCAAAAACATTTTTAAAAAAAAGTTACTAAATAGGTTATTACTTATCTGTGTCTCTGCCACTCGCTCCCAGCTGACGATCTAAATATTCTCGAGCAGCCGTGAAAGATCATGGGGCGGGCGAATG
>NW_017309767.1:30495-31511 GCF_000935625.1 Nanorana parkeri | reverse complement strand
AGCGGCCCGCACGGCACCTGGCCGGGCCCCAATTTTCCCCCGGGCCCCATAGCGACCGCCTGGGTCGCTATGGTGATTGTTACACCACTGTGAGTATGGACAGGGCATGTAGATTAGATTCTAATGCGGAATGCACAGTCTGAAGGAACAGTGTATGCATAGATTTCTCCCATTCAGCCCATGGGCTGAGCAAGAGAAAATCATTAGGTTCCTCCAGTCGCTCTAAACAGCATGGATGGAGGAATCTCCACTGCCAACTATTGTATTTAGGAAGTCGCAGCAACCGTGGCTGTCTGCATACCTGAACAGTGACTGTATCTGATAGGATGCAGTCACTGCTTGGCTTGGCTACACTAGCACTGCAAGGGTTAAGTGCAAGTTTTGTCTAGGCGGCTCAAATAAAGCAGATATACTCACCTGATCCTCGATGCTACCGGCTTGCTAGACCAGTCCCTGCAGCTTCTTCTCCCCTAGGCTGGAGCAGTCTAAAGACCACTGATGTCATCATGTATAATGCAGGTCCATCGAGTTGGATGAGACATGAGGACGCTGAGGGACATTCCTCGGGCGGGAGAGAGGTGCTGACTGCCACTTTCACCTTGGTCTTCTTCCGGGTTCAGCGTCTTTGACCATTTTGATTGCCTGGGCCAAGATGATGTAAGTTCTGCGCATGCACATGGGAGTTACTTCATTTCGGCACAGGACCTTGTTGAACCTGGGTACTAAGTTGCTTATGTACAGCTCAGTTAAAAGAAAAAAATTGCTGACAGACAGGTAGAAGTTGCTATGGCAGAAAGCAGACAGACTTTAATTCCACCTTCACTGCCAAAAGAGGTGCTTGCAGCTATAGCAGGAGAAAGACAGTTAGGGGTAGGTATGTTCAGATACCAGTGCAGACACCAGTGGCGATACTTGGCATTTTCACAAGAACTACTAAGGTTGCAGGGGTTGCAGCTCCGGCTGGGCCATGGTGCTCCACCACTGTCCTGAAATCATTAGTCTCGTCTTGGTCTGGA
>NW_017309767.1:28524-30171 GCF_000935625.1 Nanorana parkeri | reverse complement strand
CCCCCCCCTGCCTCACCGGACTGCACGTCCCTGACTTGTACCAAGTATGGTACTTGGTATCTGTGTATCCCCAGTTAGGGGTTCATTCATAAAAGTTCTAGAAAGCCCCTAGGTCAGGGGTGGGCAAACTCCAGACCTCCAGCTGTGGTAAAACTACCAATCTCATCATGCATCTGCCTCCGGGAGTCCTACCTCTGGGTGTCAGAGTCCGGCAATGCCTCATGGGATTTGTAGTTGCACCACAGCTGGAGGGCCAGAGTTTGTCCACCCCTGTCCTAGATGGTGCTGGCTAGTGTTTGTAAGTGCCATCTAGGAGCGCTAGTGCCGTGTGAATGGCATCTACTCAGTGTTCACTTTTATAAATGTACCCATCAGCATTTGACCGCACAATTACTGAGAACTAAATCTGTCACTTTGTTCGTAAAACAACCCCAAAGATTCACGCTAGCACTTTAACACATTAACCACTTACGGGCCACAATACGTCTGTAGACGGCAGCCCGCAGAAGTGGTTAATACAAGAACACGGCTGCTGCAGCGTCCGCCGTCGGCTTTCCTGGGCACTTCTGTCCCTGTGCGGCACACGGGTGCGGCGCAGTGGGTCCCCCTGCAAGGATCGGAGTGAGAGTCAGCGGCTTCATTCCGCTGATCTCTCCTCCGATCACTGGACCCGTACGTGATGTGTATTACATCACTTCCGGTGTCACTTGTTACAGTCTCCGGCTCTTAGAGCCAGGAGATGAAGCTGGGGAAGGAGATCTCTGCTTCCTCAGCTTCTTTGGGGTCCCTAGGTGACATTAGGGGTCTGAAAGACCCCTGATTTCTCCATAAAGAGGACCTGTCACACCCTATCTGCTGTTACATAGGGGGCTTGTTAGCAATAGAGTTAGTGTAAAAAAAAAAGTGTTTAAAAATTATAAAAATGAAAGTAACATATAAGAAAAATACAAAAATGCAAAAAGTCCCCCGCCCCCCACATGCACGCACATACACATGTCGGTGCACCTACGTGTGAAAATGACAATTACGCTATACATGTTACATATTGCCGCCAACGTCGGAGTGAGATTAATAATTCTAGGTCCATCAATCACTGTTAGCACTAAACTAATGAGCGGTAAAAACGGTTAAAGTGTTCCCTATGGGGAATTTTGGGTATTGAATTTTTTGGCGGCTTCACGGGCGAATGCTATAAGGCTTGACGTGTTTGGTATCTATTTACCCGACGTGACCCCATCATATTTTACAAAAAAAATGGGCATTATATTATGTTGCTGCGCACTATATTTTAATTTAGTTTATTTTTTCCAAAAAATACTTGTTTGATAAACATTTGCGCAAAAACCGTGTGACTTAAAACATTGCAACTATCATTTTTTTATTCTACAGGACCTCTGCTTTCAGAAAATATATTTGTTTGGGGGTTTTAAGTTGTTTTGTAGCCAAAAAAATTAGGGCTGTGGAAATTAAAGCTTAATTTCTCGATTAATCGTTAAACTTTTTGATCGATTAAAATTATTTTGATCGCTAATGAAAACACTCACCTCTCCGCCGGCTTCCGGGGGTCCCGTCGGCGATCCGGTGACGTCGCGGACATCAACGTCACTGGACTCCTCCCTCCTTCCCCAAGTGGCTCCGTCGGCTAAC
>NW_017309767.1:12409-28374 GCF_000935625.1 Nanorana parkeri | reverse complement strand
TTCTATTCTTAGTTCTATAATGGCATTGTAGTACTTTCAGGTGGAATACAGCTTCATAACATATCAGCTAGGGAACTACAAGTCCCAGCATGCCCTCATTGCCCCTGTACAACAACCAGATATTGCCGTTCCCTGGGTGATATGTGTGTGTGTGTGTGTGTGTGGGGAGGGGTGTACAGGGACAATGATGGCATGCCTGGACTTGTAGTTCCTTAGCTGATATATATGTGTGGGGGTGGGGGGTACAGTTCTAGTGGATGTTTATATAATATGGGGGGGGGGGCGAAAAAAAATGTTCTGCCCCGGGCGCCCATAACTCTGGTTACGCCACTGTATGAAAATGTTCTATTCAACTACCAAAAGTATTACTCTGCACTAAAACCTTCATCCTGTCTCCTGAAACCTACTGGAAAGAAGAATATGATTGGATCAAGAGGCATCATTTAAGGTAAGTCCTCAAAGCAGAATTTGGGGGGGTGACTTTAATGTAATTTTAAATCCACTTGCTCACAATAGTACAAAAGGGGGAATAGCTCTGTTCCCAAGAGATATCAGCGATATTTTAGGGTCCCTAACCTTTTTTTAATCTGAGAACCACTCAGAGACAAAACACAGGTGAGCTGAAGGTAGGTAAGGATCATATAACATTATCTGCAATTGATGCTGTATGTTTAAGTTTTATTTGATAATCTCTAAACTACATTTCTTGCAGCTTTGTGTGCAAAGCTTTTCATCATGTATATTGCAGGTCCATCGAGTTGGATGAGACATGAGGACGCTGAGGGACATTCCTCGGGCGGGAGAGAGGTAAGTGCTAGACATGTGCGATTCGTTTCGTTCCGAATCGAAATTCGGACGAATTTTCAGAAATTCTGACATTCGGATGTATCCGAATTCCGAATTACAGATATAACGAATGCAAACAAATCCGAATTTCCGTTTCCGAAATTCGGTAGCGGTAGCTCGTTCAAACGTTCGTTTTCGTTTCTTATTCGTTTCGTTCGTTGGAGAAAAATATTTTCCCCCTCAAATGTCACTTTGCTGCAAACGAACGAACGAATGTACGAACCGAATAAGAACCGAAAACGAAACGAACGTTCGAACGAACTACCGCTAACGAATTTCGTCCGAATTCCGAATCGACTTTCACACCCGAATCCCGAAAAACGAAATAACACAAATCCGAATTTAAAACGAAACAAAACTAAACAAATTTTTTGGCAGTTCACATGTCAAGTAAGTGCTAACTGCAACTTTCACCTTGGTCTTCTTCTGGGTTCAGCGTCTTTGACCATTTTGATTGCCTGGGCCAAGATGATGTAAGTTCTGCGCATGCACATGGGAGTTACTTCAAGTTGCTTATGTACGGCTCAGTTCAAAGAAAAAAATTGCTGACAGGCAGGTAGAAGTTGCTATGGCAGAAAGCAGACAGACTTTAATTCCACCTTCACTGCCAAAAGAGGTGCTTGCAGCTATAGCAGGAGAAAGACAGTTAGGGGTAGGGATGTTCAGATACCAGTGCAGATACCAGTGGCGATACTTGGCATTTTCACAAGAACTACTAAGGTTGCAGGGGTTGCAGCTCCGGCTGGGCCATGGTGCTCCACCACTGTCCTGAAATCATTAGTCTCGTCTTGGTCTGGAAAAATGACAGCTACCTCCTAACTTTTGAGTTTTTCTCTAGTCTAGTCTTGGAGCCGGAGAAGTACCAGTACTTGTACTTGTACCAGTGACGTGCGGCACCTCTTGCCCCGGGTGAGGCATTCCCCCTAGCACCTATGTGTGAAAATGACAATTACGCTACACATGTTACATATCGCCGCCAACGTCGGAGTGAGAGAAATAATTCTAGGGCCATCAATCACTGTTAGCACTAAACTAATGAGCGGTAAAACCGGTTAAAGTGTTCCCTATGGGGAATTTTGGGTATTGATTTTTTTTGCGGCTTCACTGGTGAACGCTATAAGGCTTGACGTGTTTGGTATCTATTTACCCAACGTGACCCCATCATATTTTACAAAAAAATGGGCATTATATTATGTTTCTGTGCACTATTTTTTAATTTAGTTTCTTTTTTCCTAAAAATACTTGTTTGATAAACATTTGCGCAAAAACCGTGTGACATAAAAAATTGCAACTATAATTTTTTTTATTCTACAGGACCTCTGCTTTCAGAAAATATATTTGCTTGGGGGTTTAAAGCTGTTTTCTAGCCAAAATAATTATATTTTATCATGTGTGCGCAAATAGTAAGAAAATGCTCCGGACAGCAAATGGTTAATGAATATGCACCTGCAATAATACATGTTCCCCACTGAGTGTGAGAAGAGGGACCCATGGGTACACATGGGGGGGAAGCCTACACGCCTTCCTTCATGCTGCAGTCAGCAGCAGATGGCAGAAGGCCCAAGGTCAGACAATAACCAGATGAAACTTTGTTCATTGCCCACAATGCACTCTGACTTGCAGAGAGAGTAGACATGTCTAAGGGACGTGTGCTGGAGCTCTTCTATGATGTGGTCTCCTCATATTCCTGGCTGGGGTTTGAGGTGAGAGCCTGCATATAGCTGGATACTTAGACCTGCAAGGAATGCTACAATTCACAAATCTGCTCTTTGTTTCCAGCAATTGTATCCTAGAATTGTCCGCCTGCTGCCAGTCTGGCTGAATGGAATAGAATGTGTCCTGTGTAAGTAGAGCAAGGGTGAACCGACTTCTCAGGGACATTATAGGAAAGCAGGGTGATATCGCTCTGCGTGTCATGTATGGGGCACTTACTTTACAGATATCATCTGTCTTACTTCCTCCTTTAAATCAGTTTCCCCCTCCATGCTTTGTTTGTTGGTATGTCCCAGAACAATAGTAAGTAATCAGGAAGAGAGAGTCACTCACAGACTGTGTAGAGACAGACACGGGTTAGAGCAGAGATAGGCAATTTCAACCCTCTGGCTGTTGTGGAACTACAAGTCTCATGAGGCATTGCAAGACTGACAGTTACAGACATGACTCCCAGAGACATGTTGGGATTTGTAGTTAAAGCATGGCTGGGGGGCTGGAGTTGCTCACCCCTGGGTTACAGCACGTGAAATTAAACCATTCATTCTATGTTCCTGTGTACTGTACAATGTGGAAATCCGGTGGGGAGTGCACAGCTAGTTTGCAGCCTGCTCTGCTTTTGTTCGATCAAATGATGACTGCTGCCACTGTCTGTTCTCCCCATAAAAAAAACACAAAAAGGGGCGCCTTTCCTAGTGCAGTATTGTTTATTCCAAAAAACAGGCATAAAAGGTGAACTGACAGGTACTCACAAGACTGAAGTAAAAACGAGCTGCAGAACAATAAAACCGGAGCAGTAAAAGAATCCGTGCAGTGTGTCCTGTGTGAATTACTGAAGTGTCGACTTCGTCAGGGGGCGTGCCCCGGAAACGCGTCTTTTCAGATGTTCCAGTTCCCTTGACTGTATTGGGGCTGCGCCTTGCACATGTGCTCAGCACTCCTTCCTTGTGAGGGATAAGGATTGTCCCTGGCGCTTCTAAACAAAAAACGTTTTGTTCTCCCCATAAACCTGAGCATAGGCATATTTTGTTTGATTCCTGCTGAAATTCAAGCCCAGGGTGGCCATGTGGGCCGCCGTCCTGCAAAAAGGGCTCCGATCCCCACTATAGGCAGAAAGGCTGGGGTACTCACACTTATCAGTAAGACTACACTCTGATCTTTCAAACCCAAGATGAGCAAGGTGGTAGATGGTCCCACACCACCATTTCACTGGGCAACTCAACACTGGATTTGTGGAATGTGTATGGCACAAATAGTGGCAATGAACCCTTTTGTGAATCTCTATCCACCTCCCTACTAGACCATGGCCCACAATCCTATACATTAGTGGGCGGAGATTTCAATGCGACACCATCCACCCTTGAAGATAGATTTTGCGAACTTAGAAACACCCCCCCGATGCCTAACCCGCAGGACAGAAATTTGCAAACTTTGCTAACCAAAACTGCATTGATAGATGTATGGCGATTCTTCCATGCCATTGCAAGAGACTATACTCATTTCTCCCATGTTCATAAATCTATGTCTCGCATTGATCTGATTCTTTCCTCCTCCAATATCCTACCTAAAATTAGGTCGGCTACCATTGAAGAGATGGTATTCTCGGACCATGCACCAGTGGTAGTCACCCTACAAGGCCTGGATTTGGCCTCATCCCCAAAAACCTGGTGCTTCCCATCTTACTTATATGATGATGATACTTTTCAATCGTTATTGAAGACATGGCGGTATGAATATGCAACTGACAATAATGTACATGTTAACGATTATGTCCTTTTCTGGGAAGCGGCGAAGGCAGTACTCAGGGGTAGAATACTGGCCTACGTGACTTATCGGAAAAAACTGACCAAGGGTAAATACGTGGAGGCAAGTATGGCAGCTAGAGACGCTTATTTGCATTTTAAAAAAACTCCCAACCCACAAACCAGAGTTCACTGGATTAAACTCAAACAATCTTGTGATCATTGGATGTAACAATATGATCTCATCATCAGATCCCGTAAAGATGTAGAGCTTTTCAAATTTGGCAATAAGGCGAGCAGAATGCTGGCTAACCTGGCTCATGGCCAACGGCCCACTTCCCACAATGTCCACTTGCATGATCCCCAGGGCAACACTTACACTGACCCCGATGCCATATGCACCCTGTTTAGCAATTTCTATACCTCTCTTTACGCTGCTGAACAAGGAGACGTCCCAGCTGGGAAGACATTTCTGGACTCAGTCTCTTTACCTTCCTTATCTCTTGAGGATCAGGAAGCATTAAATAGTGAGATCTCACTCGCAGAACTCATGCATGTCATTCGCACTTCCCCTCGCTCCAAGGTACCTGGCACGGATGGCTTAACTACTGAATTCTATAAAACTTCTCTCTGAAGAAGTTTCCCCCTGCCTTCTATCCCTCTTTAACCATATCCTTCACTGCAGTCAATACCCACCCCCCTTCAATAAGGCCTACATTAGATTGTTGCCCAAAACTGGCAAAGACCCGCTTCTCCCTGGATCCTATCGCCCTATTTCATTACTAAATCAAGATGCCAAGCTATTATCCAAAATATTAGCGAATAGACTAGCTGCCATACTTCCGAAACTGATGTCCACGGACCAAGTAGGTTTTGTGGCAGGCCGATCGGCTGTTATAAATGTTTGTAAAGTTATTGCTTCATTGGAAAAGGTTCAATTGTCTAGTCCTTCTCGATGGCCGAAGGCCCTTTTAACCTTCAACGCCGAGAAGGCCTTCGATAATGTTAATTGGGAATGGCTCAAATTGGTGATGATGCATATGAGCTTCTCAGGTTCATTTTTGCACTTTGTATCTACCCTTTATACTTCACACATGGCACGCATTTACACCTCCTCTGCCCTGTCTTCACCAATACATCTACATAAAGGCACTCGTCAGGGATGTCCCTTATCCCCACTTCTCTTCAATCTAGCCATTGAACCCCGTCCAGATCATTAGTATCCTCTGAATTATATACAGGAATCCAGATGGGCCCACACAGCGTCAAATTAGCAATGTTCGCAGATGATATCCTTCTATTTCTCTCTAATCCATCCACACACATTCCTAATATACTTAGACACATAGCTCTATTCGGTTCCTTTTCGGGGCTGAAAATTAACTTTGATAAGTGTGAGCTACTCCCCCTATCCAATGAACATTTGATAGATATGTCCGCGTGGCCTGATAGTTTCAAAATCCAAGTAAACAATCGATCCATCCGCTACTTAGGTATACAAATCCCACGACTAGCAACGGACCTCTATAACTTAAACTACTCTCCCATTTTCAACACCATTATTACCAAGCTCCGAAACTGGCGTGACCTTCCCATCTCTACATTGGGGAGATGTCATTTAATTCGGATGATCAGTTTCGCACGCCTACTTTATCCAATGCAAACAATCCCCCTTCTGGTCAAACATAAAGACATCCAAGCACTGAATAGGGCCTTTTCCCAATTCATATGGAAAGGGAAGAGATCCAGAATTGCACTGTCTAAACTACAACACCCCACATCACAATTGGGCGCCAATATACCCAACATTAGATTGTATAACTTGGCCAGTATTTTCCGCCATGTTAGGGACTGGTTGCTAGACACATCTTTCTTTACCAATACATCCTTGGAGCAACAACTGGTTTACCCATGTTCTCTTTCAGGTGTACTACATACTCCGCTCCCCCACCTCCCATCATATATAAAACGCAATATCCTTTTGAGAGATACTATCATCACATGGAGGGAGGTGAGAAAGCTTTTTTAATTGACAGGAATGGTCTCACCACTGATGCCGATAACCACCCCCCCTGCTTTCCCGGCCGGTCGCGAATCCACGGTATTCCGCCAGTAGAATACCCGGGGTATTTGCACCTTACAGGACCTGGTCACGGTACAGGGGAAATGCAAGACCCTGGTGGAGCTTCAGAGAGAATATCACATTTCAGAAAACCACTTTCTTTAAGATGCCCAAATAAAACACTTCATAGAACACAATCTTCCCCCGTCTAGCGCGGGAACTAATTCAATGCTAATTCAACATCTGCTATCTTCCCCAACCCAAAAACTGCCTTTATCTTCCATACATCACCATCTATACTCCACTGCATCTGCCATCTCTTCGACACTCCCCAATTATGTACAAAAATGGGCTGAGTTTCTACAATTATGCCCGGAATCTGCACACTCCCTTATCCTGAATGGCTGGATGCAACTAAGACGTGCAATAGTTAGTGAATCATGGAGGGAGATCCAATCTAAAATCATACATCGGGCATACTATGGCTTCAACATGGATCTCCAAATACCGCCATGGATCTCCAGACTGGTTGACTTCTTGCCTGAAATGCCACTTTCCTCTACCCGACATACTCCACCTTATGTGGTCATGCCCCCAGATACAATCCCTATGGGAGGAGTTTGTTCTTTATAGGAATGTTCACTCTGGAAAGGGTAGAACTCCCTCTCATGATATCTGCCTATTTCATTAGCCTACTCCCGACCTCACTAATTCTCCTCGCACATTGACCAGATGGGAACATTTATGTATCATAAGCACAAAAAAAGCTATATTGACTGACTGGTTATCCCCCAGCTCCATCTCAATGTCTAAGGTTCTGCCACAACTCCACCGACTCATGCTGGTAGATAAATTAGATACGAAATTCAACATGCACCGTACAAAGACGTTCTTTGACACTTGGTCTACATATCTAACTACTGAACTACCCCTAGATCAATTACGTGACATAATGCTTATTTTCCAATATTCCAAGTGGTTTCTTACTGCCAAGCTCACTAACTCACTGGGTGCCCTCGATGTCCTTTGACGTAGCGCACCACGACCACTGCCAAATGCTGGAATTAATTCCCCTACGTGGAATGCCGAAACGCATCACCATCCCCAGACGACTTTTCTCACAAACAACATCTCTCGATATCTCAACTTCATGACCGAGTGTATTACTGGTTACTATGGTTACTCTAATTTTCAGCACCAACTGTTATTTTGTTGCCTGTATTGCTGTTGCCCTCTACGCGTTGGTGTATTATTTTATTTTATTGTTTTGTTTGTTGTTCTTTCATTTGCTAACATTTGCAAACTGGTCTGAACGGGAACCTTTCCTGTACATGAAAAGGTATATCTCTACATCACTAGAGACTGGATGACTATTTACTTACCTTATCACTCTGTTATTGTTCTCCAAATACCCTGTACTTTATGTCTTGTATATTTGACAATACATGCATGTTGTACTATACTTTGCTCAAAAATAAAAAAATGTACATGCAAAAAAAAAAGAATAATGTGATTTCCGTGAAGTGACAGAACAGCAGACCCAGGACAAATCACACTAGTGTGGATTCTGAAAAGGTACAGGTACTACTTTGGGCCGTTTTGTTGCGCGTTTCCATTGGGATACAGCCAAGTAGCCTTCGGACCCGCGACGGTCGCGCAACCTTTTTACCGCGTATCGCGGTAACAAAACGCGCGACAGACGCACATATGCAATACACCTAGGTGTGAACGAGACCTTACTGTAGTGCAGATATGAACAGCAAACAGGTTCTCAATGTGGCCAGAGGACTCTCACCAATCCTCAGGTCAGTGGTAAACAGATGAAACTGATAGCAGATGCTGGACGTCCTCTATCCCTCTGCAGCTCAGGCTCAGTAGGGGAAGTCATCTGGGTCCTTGTGTAATGCGGCAGGTGTGGCTATAGTGGCTGGTGTGGATCTCAGCTTCAGATGCTTATATATCTATGGGTGCAGTATAATAGTTCACTTAACTCAGGCAGGTAGCAGTTAGGTTGGAAGACCCAGATCAAGTTAGAAAGCAAGTGGTTTTATTTTGATCAGGTTAAACACAGTCAAGAATGGGAGCAACTGGTATTAACTGATATGCATTGGCAGTTCACAGTAATATGCTCTAGTAATATAAGGATACTTGCGGTGAGTGGATCTGGGGTGTGTTGCTGCCACCTGGTGGCATCAGGTGCGAAGTGCAGGTCGCCCCTGTGGTGCTGGCTCAAGGGAGGAGATCTCTCTGCTGAGTGGGCTGGCCAAGGGCAGGGCCGTGATGAGGCTGAGGCAGCCTTAGAGGAGGGGCTCTGTCCGGCACAAAAGCTAGCAGGAAGATGGGGCTCTGTCCGGCACAACAGTGGGGAGCAAGATGGGGCTCTGTCTGGCCCAATAGTGCGGGGGTAAGATGGGGCTCTGTCCGGCCCAATATTGCGGTCTGCTGCGGGAGGTATTTATCTGCCCCAGGCTCCTAGCACGAACGCCAGGCAAATTACTCCTGCGGTTTAAATAGAAAAAGGGGGAGGAGTCCGGTGACGTCACTGTTCGCGACGTCACCCGAACTCCGACGGAGCGGCCTGTATTGCCGGAAGCCGGAGGAGAGGGGGGAACGTTCCACCTTGATAGGAAGCCTACACTCATTCAGGATGCTTGTAGTCATCTCGGTTAGCTCCGTCTGGCTTTTCTCTCAGGTGGGCGGCTGGATCACTCCGGCGGCTGGTTAGGCCGTGCTTGCACCGGCTTGTCCTCTTCAGATGGCTGTCCCAGACTGAGCGCGCACAGCAGCCACCACCCCTAAGTCTCCTCCTCCGTCCTGCACAGTCTCCTGGGAGCTGTAGTTTCAGAGATCACTCTTGTAAATGTCCCAGTCTCTGCTCTGCACTCCAACTCCCATAAATCTCTGCCTCCAGGGCACACAGAGGACATTAACTATTCACAGGAACATGAATCACTGTAATCGCACGTATATACATGAACATATATATATCTATAGGGGCTACATTCTCCCCCCACTGACTCACTTTGGTCCCCCCAAAGAACAATTTGAAACAGCAAATTGGTGCAACAAAGATCTGCGTTGGCAGATGTAACATGCCCTTGAAACATTCATTTAAACAATTACACTGGGTAGAATTACACTTAACTTATGACATTGATCAATAAAAGCTGAGGATAAAGGGCATCTTCCCCAAGGTGTGTTGATGGCTTGTGCGGAACACAATTTAGCTCTTGATTCTTCAGGTGGAGTAGTCACTTCAGGTGATCTTCGCACTGTAGTGATGGCCTCTTCAGTACTATGACCAGGTGCATCATAAGTAAGTCTCTGCGGTGGACGCACTGGTCGTTTAGACCTTGACTCTAGGAGCCAGGATGGGCCTTCATCAGGGTCAGCATCTGCAGGAAGAGGTGAACACTGAACGGACTCTATTCTTTCTTGCTCCAGTTGAGTAACAGGTTCCTCTGGCTCAGGTAGACTAGGTAAAGGATCTGCTAGTTCAGAGGGTGTCCCACAATCCTCCTCAGGGGCATCCGGACAAGCTTGAGGTATGAATTCAGGAGCTTCTGGCCTTAAAGCTTCGGAATTTGGTTCAGGATCAGTGGGATCAGTGACCCTTTGAGTGTCATTTGAATAATCAGTAGGCCATGTCCAACCTGGATACATGTCATCCTCATCACTGTCACTGTCCCTCTCTGTCATCAATCTCTAGGATCTGGTAACTGGGGCTCTCCGTGAAACATGTGAGACAGGCGTAGAGGGCTCTTCACTGACCGGCACACGGACAGCTTCACTTAAGGATAGCAAGTGGTTTCTGTGCCAATTCTTTAAAGGTCCCTTTCTCCTCTCAGGTCGAATCTGATACACTGGAAGGCCATGTAATTGTTTACAAACGATATAGACTTGTGAACTCCACCTGTCGGCTAGTTTATGTCTAGCGGCTGGTCCTAAATTCCTCAGCAATACTCGGTCTCCTGGCTGAAGACTTTGGACTCGCACCCTCAGGTCATAGTTCCTCTTATTTTGCTGTTCTCTGCCTTCTGCGGAACAACGAGCTCTCTCATAGGCAGACACCAGATTTCTTCTAAGTCGATCCACATAGCCTCTGTGAGTGGCAACAGAAGTTTGATCTGAGGACAAGCCAAAGGCTATATCTACCGGCAATCGAGCCTCTCTTCCGAACACGAGTCGATAGGGCGAATATCCACTTGCATCATTTTCTGTGCAGTTGTAAGCATGAACAATAGTGGAAATATGTTGACTCCAATGTTGTTTCTCCTCAGTAGTCAAAGTCCCCAGCATATTAAGCAACGTACGATTGAATCGTTCAGGCTGTGCATTCCCTTGGGGATGATACGGAGTAGTTCTGGACTTCTGGATTTGCAACAAGCTTAGCAGTTGCTTGATGAGTCTGCTCTCAAAGTCTCGGCCTTGGCCAGAATTAATTCTCTGAGGCAACCCATAGTGGACGAAGAACTTTTCCAATAATACTTTAGCCACAGTGGATGCTTGCTGATCTCTGGTGGGGTAGGACTGAGCATATCTAGTAAGATGATCAGTCACGATTAAGATGTTTCCTTGTCCACTGGTGTCAGGCTCTAAACACAGGAAATTAATGCACACTAAGTCCATATGACCTTGACTTTGATGGTGGCTCATTGGAGCAGTTCTGTTAGGTAACGTCTTCCTCTGAATACAACGTAAACAGGAATGACAATAGCTTTCTGTCTCGGTCTTCATGTAAGGCCAGTAGAATCGATCCCGCACTAATTTAAAAGTTCTATCAGATCCCAGGTCACCGTGTTCATCATGCAGTGCATTCAGCACACTCTTTCGGTACTTCTCAGGAATGAACAGTTGAAGGTGTCCTTCTAAACCATCAGAGGGACCCCATCGGTAGAACACACCTTCCTGAAGGTGCAATCTGTCCTATTCTCTGTGAATCAGTTTAGCGTCTTTGGGATAGTCTGTCCACAGACTATAGTTCTCTCAATTCTTTCCGATTGAAAGTAGGGAGTTCTGGGCTTCTTAATTGAGCAGGGTTGCAGTACACCTTAGGGATACCAGCAGCCATCATGCCAATTGCTTCTGCCCCAATGGCACCTTTTTCTCTGTGTTCCACTCCTCGACACAAGGCCTGAACTCCCCCTGGGGTTAGATGAGCCCATTCTCCTCTCTGATCGGAATCATAAGGTCTTCGGGACAAAGCATCAGCATCCCGATTTCCAGCCCCTGGTCGATATTTTAGACTAAACTGATACCCAGACAGAGCAGCTAACCACCTGTGTCCAGTGGCGTCCAACTTGTAGGTAGTCAGGAGATAGGTCAGTGTTTGAGTGTGCGATAATCGATACACAGCCGAAGAGAACCATTCTTCTTACGAACCATCACAATGGGAGAGGCATAAGGACTCCTGGACTCTTGTATTATTCCAGTCCTTTGCAGCTCAGCCAACTGCTCTCTTAAGTCATCCAGGTCACTCAATGGGATCCGTCGTGATCGTTCTCGAAATGGTTTATCCTCTTGTAACCGGATACGGTGTTGGGTACTCCTGGCACACCCCACATTGAACTCATCTTTTGAGAACAGCTCTCGCCATTTAATAAGCTGAGACTGTAACCGTTTCTTCCATTCAGAGGAGACGGGAGCGTCTTTGGGAAAGAACCGTTCGGCTGGAATTTCATTTTTCACTCCCCCCACTGAATCAGTGGGTGCGAGGGGGGTGACTGAAACTACCTGCCCAATGGGCATCTTCGCCCTCAGATCCACCGGGGAATCCGAGACATTACACACATTCACTAACACTCTTCCTTTAGCTCTATGCAGAGCTCTTGTGGAGATCAGTTCGGGAATTACCTCTATTCCAGAATTCTTTATGTCCTCAGGGTAGGCTTCTAGCCTCACATAAGGTCCTGGCTGGGCCCAATTGAATCTGACCGTCGCTTTCAGACAGACCTCCTCTCCGGGCTGCAAAACCTTTCCCGCTCCTTCCAGTTTCCACAGGCGGCCAACCTCAGCTGAGCCTCTCCGTTCTTGGATCATCTGTAGGTACACAGGTCGCAGTGCAGGGTGCATCTTCCCGGCTTCAGCCCCTGCTTCAGCCATGATAGGATCAAGAAGTCGTCTCACTACTCCAGTATTGGTTCCCACGATAATAGCGTATTGGTTAGAACTTGGTGGTCGAGGACCTACAATGGCCAAGGTGTCAAACGCTCCTGCTTGTCCAGCTACAGTGGGACTAAATTCCAGCTTGACTTGGAGATATACCCGGTGTATATAAGTTTTGTATCTCCAACACCCCAGACTTCAAGGCCTTTTAATCTGGTGAGTGGGGGGTGTTTCAGATGCTTTTCATAGAAATCTTGGTAAATCAGGGTGACTTGAGCACCAGAGTCTAGTAGCGATTTGGTGAAGATCCCCTCTACTTGGACTGGGACAACAGGGGCAGGGCCAACTAGCTCTTCGGGGAAACCATCTTTCGGCTCTGTTAGTGGAATGGCATGAGAGTTTTGTACCTTTACTCTTCTTGACCGTGATTTCTGGATCTTTGTTTTACGGGGAAGTGTATAGTGTGCCTTGCGTTCCTGGGATGGAGGTTTAGACACACAGAGAGAGGATTTGGTATTCGGGGTAGGTGGAGCCTTAACCATGGAACTTTGCCTCTCCAGTTTCTGTGCTGCGTTCTCAACGTTGGAGCGGGTTAGGTTGAGCGGGAGCCCAATTTGCTCCCTCACTGGGGCCCGTTGCAGTTTCCCCCTTTCTTGGAATATGGCACCTTCTGGGACCCCTCAGTGGTCCTCGGGACCAAGCTTGATGGACGTCCCTTTTCTGGGCAGTAGGCTTGAAAATGACCCAATTTCCCACATCGATAACACTCTCTTCCAGTCACACTAGGAATTCTCCTGTTGCGGGAGCCCAATTTGCTCCCTCACTGGGGCCCGTTGCAGTTTCCCCCTTTCTTGGAATATGGCACCTTCTGGGACCCCTCAGTGGTCCTCGGGACCAAGCTTGATGGACGTCCCTTTTCTGGGCAGTAGGCTTGAAAATGACCCAATTTCCCACATCGATAACACTCTCTTCCAGTCACACTAGGAATTCTCCTGTTGGGCATGAAGTTGGTCACCAGAGGTGGAGCGTTGGCTCTATGGTCTGGCCCATAAGCTTGTGCTTCAGCCATTCTTGCTACAGCCTGACATAAGGTGGCTTGAGTCTCCTGCAGCTCCTTTATGGTTTGATATAGCTCGCGTTGAGTTTGAGCTAACTGAGCGAGGTCTTGTTTGACCCCCATACCAACGGAGTGGTGAGCAGCATTCTGTCTCTTCACGCTCACTTCTAACTCACTGGTATTTCCAGCTTCTTCCTCATCTGAAAGGTAACTATAAACTGGCACAGGGCAAAATGCACTTTATCTCTTTTGGAAGTGGAGCCTTTAGAACCTAAGGACTTTGCGTTCTTTTCCTCTATGAGGGCCTCCTCCGCCCGAATTTCTCTCAATAGTCCTGGATAGGTAGGGATATGACTAGGACCTTTCAGAAGGATCTTGAGGACAATGGGATGATTAGGTCGAGCACCCTGCAGGATTTGATCTAATCGAGTCTTGTCAACTGCCAGAGGATCTACACCTTTCTTCTGCACGACTTGTCGTAGCACCTTATCTACTCGAGCCACATAACTTCTGGTAAGTGTGCTCCAGCTTGTATATTAGATCAGAGAGTTTCTCCACCCTTTCAAAAGCAGCACGTAAGGCATCCATGTAGTCTGCGGCAGTGCAGTCCTGCTTGCCTAACCTTAAGTTGCAGATTATCTCTGCAGCAGGTCCCCTCAGGCTTTCAACTATTCTCTGTTTCTTTTGCACTTCAGGAACATCCCACTCCTCCAATGCCTGAGAAGCTTGCTCCACCCAAGTCTCAAAGTCTTCTTCCCCTGACAGGACGGGTACCTTCCCTGAATAGAACCGTAGTTTACGATATCCATAATGAGGGAACTGTGTTGTATTTCTCGCAGAGTTTTCAGCCAGTTTCCTTATGTCCATGAAGAAAGAGGCTGGTAAGCCTTTTGAGACTGACACAGAGGAGTCATTCACTTCCATTACATCAGACATGGTCTCACTGGACTCTTCTGAAGGGCTGGCTGACACCTTAAGGGGGAGTATCTGTACACAGGTTTCCGGAGTAAGTAGAGCGTTGTCTCCCTGGAAACAATCAGGAATTCCCTTCTTCCATTCTAACAATGCATAGGTATGAGAGTTTTCTGAGTCCCTCTTCATATCTATCACAAACACCTTCTGCTCAGGTGCTAACAAGGTCACTGCTTGCCGACCCTGATCCTCGGTCCAACTGCCATCAGGGATGTCTATGACTATGCTCATCCCGAATTGGCCATTCTGTTCTTGACACCACTTGGTGACTGCGTCTTGATCCATGTTACCAATTTGTCCCGTTGGCGCGGTCATTCTCTGGTGAGGGGGTTCAGAAAACTATCCCGGACAAGCCCCCAAATGTAGCGCTCACCCCCGAAGGAGCCGCTGAATTACCGGATATTTCTATCCCCCCTGCACCAATGTACCGCCCAAAGCGTTGATCCGAAGCACACCAACACACCTTCAATTGATCTTATAGCAGATTTACTGACAAATCAGATATGAATAACTATGATACAATAGTAATGACAACAATCACCAACAATAATGTGTAGCAACAGGCTGAGGCACTCTGCAACTCAGTAACTGCAGCTATATGCTGTCAGCACTGATGTATGTGAGGCCAACTGTCTTTAAATGTCCACCCTGTAATGGGGTGTTTGCCCCTTTAAGGTTTCCCTTTAGCAATGCCCAACCCTTACTAGACTACTGGCCAGTAGTGGTGTCCTAAGCTAGCCGGCGTTGGGGCCCTTACTGTAGTGCAGATATGAACAGCAAACAGGTTCTCAATGTGGCCAGAGGCCTCTCACCAATCCTCAGGTCAGTGGTAAACAGATGAAACTGATAGCAGATGCTGGACGTCCTCTATCCCTCTGCAGCTCAGGCTCAGTAGGGGAAGTCGTCTGGGTCCTTGATAGGAAGTCTTCACTCATTCAGGATGCTTGTAGTCATCTCGGTTAGCTCCGTCTGTCTTCTCTCTCAGCTGGGCGGCTGGATCACTCCGGCGGCTGGTTCGGCCGTGCAACTAGGCCTTGACGTCCTTTGCGGTCACCGCGTCACCGGACCTCCCTTCAGGCACTCGATCGGGTCCTCTCCGATTTAGCGACCCAGGTCAGTCTCTCTGTACAGCGCTGCACAGAGCCTGTGTGTCCCTGTATATCAGCGGTAACCACACAGCTCTGTCTCTCACAGTCTTAGCCCACACAGGGCTGCACAGGTCTGTCCTCTTCAGATGGCTGTCCCAGACTGAGCGCGCACCACAGCAGCCACCACCCTTAAGTCTCCTCCTCTCTCCTGCACAGCCTCCTGGGAGCTGTAGTTTCAGAGATGACTCCTGCAAATGTCCCAGTCTCTGCTCTGCACTCCAACTCCCATAAATCTCCGCCTCCAGGGCACACAGAGGCCATTAACTATTCACAGTCAGGGACATGAATCACTGTAATCGCACGTATATACATGAACATATATA
>NW_017309767.1:11205-12271 GCF_000935625.1 Nanorana parkeri | reverse complement strand
CCCAAGTCTCAAAGTCTTCTTCCCCTGACAGGACGGGTACCTTCCCTGAATAGAACCGTAGTTTACGATATCCATAATGAGGGAACTGTGTTGTATTTCTCGCAGAGTTTTCAGCCAGTTTCCTTATGTCCATGAAGAAAGAGGCTGGTAAGCCTTTTGAGACTGACACAGAGGAGTCATTCACTTCCATTACATCAGACATGGTCTCACTGGACTCTTCTGAAGGGCTGGCTGACACCTTAAGGGGGAGTATCTGTACACAGGTTTCCGGAGTAAGTAGAGCGTTGTCTCCCTGGAAACAATCAGGAATTCCCTTCTTCCATTCTAACAATGCATAGGTATGAGAGTTTTCTGAGTCCCTCTTCATATCTATCACAAACACCTTCTGCTCAGGTGCTAACAAGGTCACTGCTTGCCGAACCTGATCCTCGGTCCAACTGCCATCAGGGATGTCTATGACTATGCTCATCCCGAATTGGCCATTCTGTTCTTGACACCACTTGGTGACTGCGTCTTGATCCATGTTACCAATTTGTCCCGTTGGCGCGGTCATTCTCTGGTGAGGGGGTTCAGAAAACTATCCCGGACAAGCCCCCAAATGTAGCGCTCACCCCCGAAGGAGCCGCTGAATTACCGGATATTTCTATCCCCCCTGCACCAATGTACCGCCCAAAGCGTTGATCCGAAGCACACCAACACACCTTCAATTGATCTTATAGCAGATTTACTGACAAATCAGATATGAATAACTATGATACAATAGTAATGACAACAATCACCAACAATAATGTGTAGCAACAGGCTGAGGCACTCTGCAACTCAGTAACTGCAGCTATATGCTGTCAGCACTGATGTATGTGAGGCCAACTGTCTTTAAATGTCCACCCTGTAATGGGGTGTTTGCCCCTTTAAGGTTTCCCTTTAGCAATGCCCAACCCTTACTAGACTACTGGCCAGTAGTGGTGTCCTAAGCTAGCCGGCGTTGGGGCCCTTACTGTAGTGCAGATATGAACAGCAAACAGGTTCTCAATGTGGCCAGAGGCCTCTCACCAATCCTCAGGTCAGT
>NW_017309767.1:2209-11059 GCF_000935625.1 Nanorana parkeri | reverse complement strand
AAATAAGTATGTTATAAGATATAAATATGTATGAAATAAATGTTATTTTTCTCTCTGTACCAGATCATGTGCCGATATAAAAATATATGGAATGTAGATGTTCAGTTCCGTCCTGGATTTCTTGGGGGAATAATGCAAGCAACAGGTATGGAAACACAGAATCAAGCAAAAATAGATTTTAATGACCTTTTTCATAAGTAAATCTTCATTCTTAATCCCTCGGGAAAGATGAAGACATGAAGGTACGTATCCTTGATGTCTACTTAAGATAGACAGTCTACCTGGTGATACCAATACTAGTAGGGGAACATGGAGCCGGCTTCCCGGCCAATCATGAAGCCGAGTGGAGGTTAATGACTTGCAGCCCAGCTTCCTAATTGGCCAGGAAGCTGGCTCAATGCTGTTTGGCCACAAAAGACCTGGGAGAGCTTGATGGAGCTCTACTGATTTTTGTGGTGGCACAGGGGGGTGGGAGGTGAGAAACTGAGGACGGTCTGAAAGCCCCTCCAGCTTGTAATCCTTGAAGACCCCCTCCCACACCGAGGTGCCTAAGATGAAAGCTGGGGGTGCTGACATGGATGGTGCATGGGTGGAAAGCATAAAAGGACAATTCTTAGCAAGGGAGAAGATTTTGCAGACTGTTCCTTAGGCTTTTTCTGAGCAAGATGTGTGTTCTTACTTGACTCCTTCCTTGATTTGGATACCATTATTCTTGATAATGGTATCCAAGGTAGATTTAAAAAAAACTTTGTCCCTCAAAGACCATCATATGTTTCTTAGCAGCACAACACTTTAAGCAAAGTAGCTTCTGCATATGTATGGATGGAAGGCCTGTGGAGAAAACGAGATGAAAAAATGTCAACAGCCTATTCTAACTGTAGCTTAAAGCTACAGTAATTTGTTCCAACTTTTCTATGACCAATGGATCAACCACATTAATCACAACATCTCTTTAAAGGGACTTTGACCAATCAGCTAGGGTCTGGCAAAGCAAGGTCACAGCCAAGATTGAGTGAAGAGCAGGGCCTGCTAGTAACAACAGAGCCCTAGAGTGTGCTTCCAACCTTTTATTGGTTGGGTTCTAAACATAGGTGCATCCTTCACCAGTATGGTGATCACTTTGTTAGGGTATGACACTGCTAGATGCGCAGTGGGGGCAAACCAGTTTTTACAAAGTCCTCTACACAGGGGTACAAGGCTAACAAGCGCATCTGGGAACAAACATCTTACCAGGGTATTTCCAATCCTGGTAAGGGAGGACTTGGAACAGCAAGTACACTGCAAATGTCTTTGCGGTCTTAGGGGTTCTAAAGGACTCGAGGCTGAGAATAGCACTGGTAGAATCAACAGGCTGACCTTCTAGTTTTAGAGTGGCATGCAGTGCTTCAATAAAAGCTGAAACAGTCTCTGACAGAACACTGCGACTATATGGAAGCAAGCTCATATTTGGAAGCACTGAAGACTAGATTGACTCAATCAGAAAGAGTATCAGCAACTGATGGCTCACAGGCCACCAAGGCCATGGATAGATCAGACACAGAATCTACAGGGGAAGGCACGGGATCATGCATCTGGCCTTTGCAGTAAGTCAGCTAAAAACCAGGTGATTTGGCCCATAAAGTCTTGCATGACTCTAGTAAAAACCTCAGTTGAGAGGGCAGAAGAGCCCAGGGCCGGCCGTCAGGGGGGTACGGCCAGTACCATTGTAAGGGGCCCCGGCGGCCGGGGGGGCCCGGACTTCAAGCTATACTTTTCCCCATAGACTTGTAAG
The DNA here is from genome assembly GCF_000935625.1 of Nanorana parkeri. Lineage (NCBI taxonomy): Eukaryota > Metazoa > Chordata > Amphibia > Anura > Dicroglossidae > Nanorana > Nanorana parkeri. The sequence continues at coordinate 9,288 of NW_017309767.1, read as the reverse complement.
AATAGTACCATTTGCCTGGTCCTGGGCCCCCCTGCGCTGTTGGTACCTTCCGACGAAGTGCTTACAGGGGGGCGGAGCTAACTTTCACTTGGCAGAAGCGCCGGAGATCGTGGTGGAAGAGGAGCATGTCTGCTGCCACCTGCCTGGAGGGGAAAAGTAAGTGACAGAACCAGCAGACAGAGGCCCCGGGGTGGTGGGGGTTGTGATATAGACTGGAGGGAGAGAGAGACAGATCGACCGATGCTGAGAGCTTCTTAGCATCGGTCGGTGTGTCTCTCTCATGCTTCCCTCTCTTCTCTCAGCATGGTCGGCCTGTGTCTCACTCTTTCCCCCCTCCCCTCAGAGAAGGGGGGGGAGAGAGTGAGAGAGACCGACGGACACTGAGAGGAAGGGGAGGGGAGAGGGGGGGAGTGTGCAACGGACAGAAATGATGGAGCTAGGTGCATGCCCAGGGCCAGTATACAGTATACAGGCAACACAAGCAGCCCAAGGGCACTGGTGAGCAGTGTGTAAAAATCAGACCACAGACGCAGCATACAAACTCCCTGATAGATCAGAGTGAAGGAGCTCTGTCCTGTGTAATTGTCATCAATAACCCTCTCTGTCTCATTTTCAAATCTTACCTGAGCAAACTGAAGAGAGATGCCGATTGGTTGCCGCGAGCAACTGCTCCGAATTCTGCCTGCTCCAGTTTTGATAAACTCCCCTTAATGCATATAGTATGTGTTGTGGTGCACATTGTTAAAATAGGGCCATACACATTTTTCATCCTCTGTAGTACGTTGCCAGTCCATTCATAATAAATGTACAGCTATCACCTTTTTTGGCCGCAGTTCTCTTTACGGTCACAGGAGGACATTTACTAATGTCCTCCTGTGACCCAAAACGCAGCATATAGTGGGCTATTGTTTGCTATATGCTGACAGCGCAGAGCCGCACTGCAGCCGGGACGGATCTAGAGGCAGAGCCAGCTGTGCCCGACCCCTCTCCCATCCGTCCCTCCAGTCAGCACTAGAGAAACGGACAGGGGAGGGGGAAATCCCTGTGTGGGAAACGGTGACTGACAGTCATCTCTCTCTGCAGGGAGAAGATCGGGAACTGAGCGATCGGCTGTACGTGACGTGTTATTCCAAATTCTCTCAAGGAATGCCTTACTTGTGACAGTTTTAAAAGCAACCAGTGTTACTGTAGATAAAATATACAATTGGTGTTCTATTTGTCCTGGGTATAACAAAAAAGTATTGCATGCGTGGAACATGGCATTGAGATATCACTTAGGAATGAAATAAGTATGTTATAAGATATAAATATGTATGAAATAAATGTTATTTTTCTCTCTGTACCAGATCATGTGCCGATATAAAAATATATGGAATGTAGATGTTCAGTTCCGTCCTGGATTTCTTGGGGGAATAATGCAAGCAACAGGTATGGAAACACAGAATCAAGCAAAAATAGATTTTAATGACCTTTTTCATAAGTAAATCTTCATTCTTAATCCCTCGGGAAAGATGAAGACATGAAGGTACGTATCCTTGATGTCTACTTAAGATAGACAGTCTACCTGGTGATACCAATACTAGTAGGGGAACATGGAGCCGGCTTCCCGGCCAATCATGAAGCCGAGTGGAGGTTAATGACTTGCAGCCCAGCTTCCTAATTGGCCAGGAAGCTGGCTCAATGCTGTTTGGCCACAAAAGACCTGGGAGAGCTTGATGGAGCTCTACTGATTTTTGTGGTGGCACAGGGGGGTGGGAGGTGAGAAACTGAGGACGGTCTGAAAGCCCCTCCAGCTTGTAATCCTTGAAGACCCCCTCCCACACCGAGGTGCCTAAGATGAAAGCTGGGGGTGCTGACATGGATGGTGCATGGGTGGAAAGCATAAAAGGACAATTCTTAGCAAGGGAGAAGATTTTGCAGACTGTTCCTTAGGCTTTTTCTGAGCAAGATGTGTGTTCTTACTTGACTCCTTCCTTGATTTGGATACCATTATTCTTGATAATGGTATCCAAGGTAGATTTAAAAAAAACTTTGTCCCTCAAAGACCATCATATGTTTCTTAGCAGCACAACACTTTAAGCAAAGTAGCTTCTGCATATGTATGGATGGAAGGCCTGTGGAGAAAACGAGATGAAAAAATGTCAACAGCCTATTCTAACTGTAGCTTAAAGCTACAGTAATTTGTTCCAAATTTTCTATGACCAATGGATCAACCACATTAATCACAACATCTCTTTAAAGGGACTTTGACCAATCAGCTAGGGTTTGGCAAAGCAAGGTCACAGCCAAGATTGAGTGAAGAGCAGGGCCTGCTAGTAACAACAGAGCCCTAGAGTGTGCTTCCAACCTTTTATTGGTTGGGTTCTAAACATAGGTGCATCCTTCACCAGTATGGTGATCACTTTGTTAGGGTATGACACTGCTAGATGCACAGTGGGGGCAAACCAGTTTTTACAAAGTCCTCTACACAGGGGTACAAGGCTAACAAGCGCATCTGGGAACAAACATCTTACCAGGGTATTTCCAATCCTGGTAAGGGAGGACTTGGAACAGCAAGTACACTGCAAATGTCTTTGCGGTCTTAGGGGTTCTAAAGGACTCGAGGCTGAGAATAGCACTGGTAGAATCAACAGGCTGACCTTCTAGTTTTAGAGTGGCATGCAGTGCTTCAATAAAAGCTGAAACAGTCTCTGACAGAACACTGCGACTATATGGAAGCAAGCTCATATTTGGAAGCACTGAAGACTAGATTGACTCAATCAGAAAGAGTATCAGCAACTGATGGCTCACAGGCCACCAAGGCCATGGATAGATCAGACACAGAATCTACAGGGGAAGGCACGGGATCATGCATCTGGCCTTTGCAGTAAGTCAGCTAAAAACCAGGTGATTTGGCCCATAAAGTCTTGCATGACTCTAGTAAAAACCTCAGTTGAGAGGGCAGAAGAGCCCAGGGCCGGCCGTCAGGGGGGTACGGCCAGTACCATTGTAAGGGGCCCCGGCGGCCGGGGGGGCCCGGACTTCAAGCTATACTTTTCCCCATAGACTTGTAAGAATAGTACCATTTGCCTGGTCCTGGGCCCCCCTGCGCTGTTGGTACCTTCCGACGAAGTGCTTACAGGGGGGCGGAGCTAACTTTCACTTGGCAGAAGCGCCGGAGATCGTGGTGGAAGAGGAGCATGTCTGCTGCCACCTGCCTGGAGGGGAAAAGTAAGTGACAGAACCAGCAGACAGAGGCCCCGGGGTGGTGGGGGTTGTGATATAGACTGGAGGGAGAGAGAGACAGATCGACCGATGCTGAGAGCTTCTTAGCATCGGTCGGTGTGTCTCTCTCATGCTTCCCTCTCTTCTCTCAGCATGGTCGGCCTGTGTCTCACTCTTTCCCCCCTCCCCTCAGAGAAGGGGGGGGAGAGAGTGAGAGAGACCGACGGACACTGAGAGGAAGGGGAGGGGAGAGGGGGGGAGTGTGCAACGGACAGAAATGATGGAGCTAGGTGCATGCCCAGGGCCAGTATACAGTATACAGGCAACACAAGCAGCCCAAGGGCACTGGTGAGCAGGGTGGAAAAATCAGACCACAGACGCAGCATACAAACTCCCTGATAGATCAGAGTGAAGGAGCTCTGTCCTGTGTAATTGTCAGGCCCCTCCTCCTCTTCTCTGAGAGCCGACTTTCAGGCTGATAAGGTCGTGCTGTGTTGCTGGCTGTCAGCTCTGCAATGTCCCATCTCCAGATCTCCTCATAGTAAGCAATCCTTACTGCTGTATGTCCTGTATACAGGATCGTTTGTCATGTGTCTTTCATTACAAGCGATCCGCCAGCTCTATAGCCAGCGATTGCTTGTATGTTGACAGGCATCACTGCGTGTTTTCAAATTTAGGCATTTTCCCACTTGCGCGAGTGGTTGTGGCTGAGCAGATATCTAAAGACACCCGCTCAGATCTAGAGAGTTCCTGGCCAGCCGGGGGTTAGTTAAAGAAAATACATTTTCAACCTTTACACCATCCGCCTACCTTCATCTCACGGTCCCATGACATGAACACACTTTACCACTTAATTGACCTTCCCCACACAGTGTAATTCATGCTACCACAATGCCACTGAGGTCCACTGAGGTGCAATTGCATGCACTGTTTTTGCCAATTGCACCACAACAACACACAGCTCTCCTGAGACCCCACACAGGCCTCCTTAGACTCTACAAAACCCTTCTAAAACCTTCCACACTCCTACTCCTGAGACCCAGCGCAGCCTTCCTGAGACCCTGCACAGCCTTCTGCACAGACGCTCTGCTGGAGACATCAGACACCGTCACCCCGGATCAGCACAGAGTATGTAGCTTCCTATTATTCTTCATTGGTGTATAGTTTATTGCTTGGATTTGTAATCCTCTACAGCTGATGGTATTATAATAATAGCTACAGCTATAGAGGACTACAAATCCCAGCAATACATTATAAAGCAATGGCAACCAGCTATAGAGGACTACAGATCCCAGCAATACATCGTACATCAATGCAGGATAATACTATTATTCTGCATTCCTGTATAATGTATTGCTGGACTTTTAGTCCTCTATAGCAGGTTGTCATTCGGCATTGCTGTATAATGTGTTGCTGGGCTCCTGTGTATGAAGACTAGATTGACTCGGAATCAGAAAGAGTCTCAGCAACTGATGGCTCAGAGGCCACCAAGGCCATGGATAGATCAGACACAGAATCTACAGGGGAAGGCACGGGATCATGCATCTGGCCTTTGCAGTAAGTCAGCTAAAAACCAGGTGATTTGGCCCCAAGTCTTGCATGACTCTAGTAAAAACTTCAGTTGAGAGGGCAGAAGAGCCAACCAATACCTGACAGAGCTAAGGAAGACTCTAAAGACAATATAGATTCCAGGAGCAGAGGGATACAGCAGGATTTCAGGCTGTAGACTTCAAGTGTATCAGCTGATGTACTGCATGCAGCACTGGACTTGTTAGCAGAGTGTGAGCTGATTGCACTCTGTACAGCAGAACTGTCTGACTTAACACCCCCCCGGCATGTGACTGCATGGTGGTAAAGCAGTGTATAGGATAAGAGTAAGAGGCAAGGCCTCAGTTACTGGCAAAACCAGGACAGCTGGTAGCAGGTGAGAGTCAGAAGACCAGAAGTGACCAAACTCACTGTAGGACAGCAGAAACAGATCAGCAGAAACAGATCAGCGTTCTGCATGGCTCTCTTCAAGTTCAAGCAGCAGTGGGGAGATACTTCTTCAATGCAGTATGACAGGAAAGCGAGTGGGGAGAGCATGCGACACTCCACCCAGTGGATGATATCAGCACTCGGTCCCGCAATGTTATCCTTTCCACAGTGAACTGGTGGAAAAATTTGAATCTTAAAGGAGGCCTATGTAGTTGAGCTAGCTTACAGGGCTCGGCCTAACTGGCCCATTTAAAAAGTGAGTCTTCACCGCCAAGGCAAGTGTTGAGGTAAAGTCTGCGACTTTGTACCTGGAAAACACTTGGCAGCAAAATTTGCTACCAGAACAGAGTATGGAAAGTGCCCCAGGTAAAACCCAGTGCCTGAAGGTCACTTCCAGGCAATCCCTGCAATGGTAAATCCAGGGGGGTCCAGATGTGGCACTCCAAAAGTTAGCTGCAATTGGAGAGAACAGCGCTAGCAATAGTAGTGTAGAGAGGAGTCTTGAGTGAATTTTCTAGCTCAATATTGGTTAGTCTTTTAACTCTTTTGCTCCCAAAGACATAAGCTATATGTGGCTGGCAGTGGGCCCACTTCTTCAGACTAAGAACATTTCAGCAAATATAGAAAATACCTGTTGATCTCGCCAGAAATGCAGTGTCTGTGTCACTTCCTATGAGCATAACAGGCGGCAAAAACAATGTTATCTGTCTTTTGTAAACTTCTAATCCCTTCACTCCTCAGGTAGTGGAGATGAAGGTTGGTAAGCATGGCTCCCTCCATAGATACAGTGGAGGAATGAGCATAACCACCTTAGGACAAGATGTATGTTTTTTACTGGGTTACCCCTTTGTTACCTTTACTAATTTTATTTTAAACTTTATTTAAACATCTTGCCTTCTATGATGATAGAAAAGGCTTTTGGTTTCCACATTCATCTTTATTGCTAAAAACAGCCCCATTTGCGCGTAGTACTATTGCTGCGTTTGAGAGTTTGGATCTGCTTTTTCTCCTTTGGTTCAATTTACCTCAGATCTCAAAACCCCTTGGTGTGGGTCTGAACAAGGTGGCCCTATCTAGGAGCATGGGTTTCTCTGTTAGAGGTGAAGGTGGAAAACCCATTTAAAGATTTGGTCACCAGCTTTAATGCTGCATTACCTATCTAGCTCATGAGATTTGTGTGACCCTGGAATAATGGCATAGGTTGTATCACATGTTTTTTTTTTTTAGGTAACTCTTCACCTGCAATGGTTCCCAAAAAAAGAGCATATGTGGTACAGGATATGGAGAGACTATCAGAATATTACCAGGTTCCGCTGAAACAACCCAGTGACTTATTTCAAGTTGTTATTATAAAAGGTTAGTCCTTCGCTGTGTCTCTAACTTTGGTCAATGCTTTTTCTGACAAAAATCATGTAAGAGATCCATGTACATTTTAAAATTGTGCAAATACTGCACTTTTGTTTGCATGCATGTTGCATATTACCTTTGGCATCTCTGACTTTGCATATAATCAGGTTACCTCTTGTACAGCAGTTTGCGCATTCCAGGGGCCTAACTAGAAATCACATGGCCCCATAGCAAAATTTTGTATGGGGCCCTGTGATTTATCTTTATGCCCCTTGCAGAGCCCACCTGAGATCCCACACAGCCCAACTGAGAGTGACCCTGCAGAGCCCACCATAGACTATCTATGGTGGGCCTCTGCAGGGTTTCAGGTGGGCTGGTCTTACCCCTGCACACCTCCTACCTGTCAGCCCCGATCCTCTGTCAGCCTTCTCCACTGTTGGGTCCGGCCTCCTCCTCGGTCGCTGGCGGTCCCGCCTCCTCCATTGCCGCACCTGGCCTCTTCCTCCTCCTCCACTGCCGCTGGGCCCCGCCTCCTTCTCCAATGTCACCCA
>NW_017309767.1:0-1831 GCF_000935625.1 Nanorana parkeri | reverse complement strand
CTGATATATATATATATATATATATATAATTAGTTTTTGCATCAGTACAGTTGTACTCTAATATATAACTGTGCCTGCTAGATGGCTGCTATAGTTGATTAGTCCAGTAGATGGCAACAAGCTCAAACTGTCAAGTTTGGTAGAATGCAGAATGCCATGTTGTCTCTACACTCAAACAAAAAAAAAAAAACATTTTGCATGTTGTCAATCCTTAATTGTGGTGACAGTTTAGTTTCCTTTTTTCCAGTCGTTTTTTTTCATTTATTTTCATCTAGCAATTCTGCCAATAACATACATCCGACCTGGCCTAGGGTAGCAACAATCACTTATTGCACTGTATCTGTGTAGGATCAATGTTGTCATCCTAGGCTGCTCCCTTTTTGAAGTTTTATTCCACAACTTCCATCCATTGTTTTATTTGAGTTTGACATGCCAGTTCTACTTGGAGCTTACAAAGGGCTGAAGACTACCCCTTCCCAAACCTACCACATGAAATGACACTGGACCAGTCACCCAGAGAAGTGTGTCATGTGCGTCTTCATACTCAGAAGTACCTGGTGTTTTCTTTGCTAAATGGTTCAGTGGGAGAAGAAAGAAAGCGTGACTCTGTGCTGTTTTTGGATGTACTAGAAGTCCATTCTAATAAGCATTTATATGTTATTGAACAGCTGCATTGATTTATGTCACTGAATATTCTATTAGAGTTTAATTGCAGCACAGATTTCTATTCACATAATAAATGTACTTCTTTATTCCTTTGCACTCTTCTTCTTCTAGTAACATCATCCATTTTACAGGAAGTCTCTCAGCCATGCGCTTTGTCACTGCCGTTCAATTGGTGCATCCTGAATTCGTAGAACCGGTTTCAAGGGAGCTTTGGAGGCGGATCTGGTCTGAGGTCAGTTCTGCTTCATGTGCCTATTTTTGTTTGTATACTGCATTTTACTTGTGTAGTGTGTAGAGTCTATATGGTGTACCAGCACTTATACAAGGTTATTGTTTTACAGGATAAAGATATTACAGAACCAGAGAGCATACTGGAGGTAATGACTGATTTATTATTATCATCATAATCATAGTTGTTACTACTACTATTATTACTCCCCTTCTAAAACGTGCTGTGTATAATATCTGTATAAAAGATATCAGTCTGACAGCTGTCACTCTTAAGTGATATAATTCAAACGTCTATGGAAAATAGACCATTTATAGTGTACATAGAGTTAAATCCACCTAAAGTAATAAAAACTGTTCGAGACAAAACAAACTTAAAATAAAATCATATCTATCTCAGTAAATATATCCACAAAAAAAAAAGCAACATGATACAGTGAAAAAAATCAAATGTCTTTCTCAGTGTTTTACAAGAAAATCCAGTGCCAGATTAAATGTCTTTGCAAGTGCTTCAAAAGAAAGTTCAGTGTCCACCAATACTTATTCCTCAATAGTCAAAAATGTTCTTAACCCTTGCAGTCGGACTACCCCTGCACTGCAAGGGTTAATTGCTCGTTTCTGTCTAGTTGCTAAAAAATAAGTTATACTAATCTGAACCATAGAGCCGGCTTGCTCTTAGACCGGTCCTTCCAGCCACTCTTTCCCTCCGCTGCAGGGGTCTAAGGTCCTGCAAACCATCACGTTCTATACACTGTGTATAGACGTGAGGAACATTCCAATGCTGACCAGACAAAGTAAGGAGCCATGTCAGTGGTTAGGGTGAGTTTAACTCTTTTTTTTATTTTTAACCTAGAGAAAACGAGCATTTAATCCTTGCAGTGCAGAGGTAGCCCCACTGGAAGGGTTAATAAAAGTTTTGCCCAGATTTCTTCTTCAA
>NW_017309766.1:45422-46659 GCF_000935625.1 Nanorana parkeri | reverse complement strand
CTTACACTCTAATGTCCCCTCCCCCACAGTCACACACTATTCATATATAGCTCTGACATATACCGCAGTGTTGCTCGGCATTACCTGAAATGAGGGAGGATTTTGGCGAAGCCGATGACTCCCTCAATCATATAGGTGACGAGGTCGGAGATGTGAGGTAACATGGAGAAGACGCCGGATCCGGTATCCTGAGAGAAGTCTGTGGGGTCCACTTGCCGTCTGACTGGCTGGGAGAGAGAACATTTGTGACGTCATAAATGGGACCCTAACCCCCTTACTTCCTGTTCTGGTGACAACCGTAAAGCTGTGGATTCCCATCACTTCCTGTCTCAGTGATTGTTACATTGCGACTGGTTTGGTAACAAAGGGACGGAGATTGCCGAGGTTCCTGATCCAGAGCCGTCATCCTCATCCTGCTGACCTGGAACAAACATGGAGGACAAGTTCTGACATTCCGGACTCCGCGGCTTGTTCCAGGTCGGCGGGTGACAACGCAGCGAGAGTCCAGGAGGAGGATGACAGCCCCGGAACCGGTACAGGAAATAAGTCAGCGTTCCCACCCTCCCCTTCTATCGCCATCACATGACCCCAGGCAGCGCGTACCCGAAAATTGTTGAAAAAGACGAAGTCGGAGTCGAAGGTCTTCCTCTGCGCCTCGGCGAGCTGCTCGACCAGCGACCGCTGCTCCTCCGTCATGGTGGGGGTGGGGGACATGGCCGGCAAAGGCCCCAATCTCTGCTTCTCCTTAAGGAGCGTCCGCCGCAGCTTCACCGCCTCGTCCGACATGATCACTGCAAGGAAAATACGAGTGTGACAACGCCGAGACGCAAACAACTGGAGGAAATGTCACCATTGTGGGAGGGGCCGAGACGGAACTACTGGAGGAAATGTCACCGTTGTGGGAGGGGCAGAGACACAAACAACTAGAGGAAATCTCACCATTGTGGGAGGGGCAGAGACACAAACTACTGGAGGAAATCTCACCATTGTGGGAGGGGCAGAGACACAAACTACTGGAGGAAATCTCACCATTGTGGGAGGGGCCGAGACGGAACTACTGGGACAAATCTCACCATTGTGGGAGGGACAGAGACACAAACTACTGGGAGAAATCTCACCATTGTGGGAGGGGCAGAGACACAAACTACTGGAGGAAATCTCACTATTGTGGGAGGGGCAGAGACCCAAACTACTGGGGGAAATCTCACCATTGTGGGAGGGGCAGAGACACAAACTA